>NC_063061.1:30838071-30928071 GCF_018812025.1 Megalobrama amblycephala | reverse complement strand
GGCAATCGAAGCCCCAACCAAATGTGGGAAATCGGGCTTATTCAAAACCCTGTTGCTCCTCCAGAATCTGAGGTATTGTCTATAATTTTAATGTATTTAATTTATGCAACCGCATGCATGTACATTTCTATGTATTGCAGCAATAAAATATACCATGTTCATAATCTATTTTTTTTTTATAGAATACTCGAAATGAAGACTCTGACTGGGACACGACCAGAATCCCTGACCAGCCATCCAGAGGAATTGTGGTTCCTCCAGTTGATTGCACATTAACTGAGGAATTAAAGGCACAGCTGCAAGCTGTTGTTGACCCAACCTCACAATCACAAAACTATGGCAGGGACAAATATTTAGCAGCATTACATTTTGTGATCCTTCATTCTTAAATTACAGTAATGTGTACACCCTGTGAACAAATCAAAACAGACACAATAACAAAGAAGCTTTTGATAAACATTTAATAAAATAGTTTTAAACAGAACAGTAAAAACATTTAGAATTAATTGCAGAAAGTGTACTTATGCCGAATATATATTTATGGAATCAGAGTAAAAAAACTAATAAAATTTTATTAACATAAAATAGACTGCCTGTTTTCTTTCTGGTGTTAGGGTAACAATAAGAACATTTAACAGCATATAGAAATATTCTATGCCCTGAACATACACCGGACTCATTTGGAATTGTATCCTACTCCTAAATTTACACTCTGTTAAATCCAAAATCAGAGTTGATAGCCTGCAGCATGATTTCCTTGAATGAATTGTAGTTGTCAATGTGTGCTACAGGAAAGGTAATTTTTCTGGCACAGGCACTTACAACTGGGTAGCAGATTCGGTGTGCAGGCATCCTCTGCTGACAATCATGATCAAAATGCAAAGCAATTTTGAATTCTTGACGTTCTGACATGAGAAGTGGTTTGTGTCCCTGGCCAGTAAGCCATTGCATTACACGGGGGACAGTTAAGGGAAGGGTGTCTCCATCAGGGTTATCAACTGCAAGCAAAAGAGCATGTTAACTCAATGAATCAAAAGTGATTCTACAATATAACTGACCAAAACTTTTTCCGTTAAATCACCAAAAACCAAGCGGCAGTGTAAAAAGCTTGTATGACAGTTGTTACTATCTATTGCTCAGTGTGATGTCACATGAATTTTAAAACATTTGTCTTTTCTAAAAAGCATCTACACTAAATAGAAACTTGAAATCATGTCATACATACCAGCACTTTCAATTTCCTGGAGAAAATCTTGCAGGAAGTTGATGATGGCTGTTTCACGGGTCTCCCGTATTGTTCCCTTCTCGGATAGTTTAGGCAGAATGTTCTGCATGATAAAATCTGCATCAGCCTGTGGGATGACAACCAATATGCATTTTCAGGTATTGAGAGCACAATTGCTAAAAATGCTTATCTCGTATATTAAACATCAACTAGACAAAAAAAAGTTTGTCAAGACAAACTTTGAAGTTGGCTTGAGAAAGCCAGACCAGAAAGTTTGATGCGAGTGAGAAGAAGATAGACACACTCACTCGCAACACACACTCACCCACACAGTGATAGATCGACAGCTAGATTAGAAATATTAGATAGAATGGAAGGTAAGTGAGTGTCAGTTGTTAAGAAATAGTTCATAGAATGGCAGCTAATGGAGTCTCATCAGGCTCATCTGAACGTTCCGTCAATTAAAGCCAATGGGAATTGTTTTTTTAGTTTTGATCATCATTTTTAGGAAAACCTTAAGTCGGATCAGTTAGAAAAGATATAGCACACCGAGTCACAACAGTCTGAAGGTCTGAGCCGAGTTTGTAGAGTTAAAGCTCTAGGAGGAGACAGTTGTCAGAAATTTTAGGGTCAGAAGACAATAGGATTTCAGTAAGTTGGCTCTCTCAAGCCAACTTAATTATTATTTGAACTCAGCATAAATATCCACATTCAATAAGAATAAATCAAGAAAAAATGATTACCAATTAATAAAAAAAAAATACTATGAGTGATACCTTATAGTCATCATCCACCACACTGGGGACGAAGAAATGTTGGCACAATCCTAAATGCTCTTCCAGGATGTCCACAAAATTGTACACCTGAAGACCTTTTCTGAGTTGCTTAAGCAAAGGGAGCAGACGCAGGGTTGCATGCAGCACAATAGATCTGAAATACACATTTTTAAGAAAGCCTTGCATAAAGAGTTATTTTTTTGAGTAAATCCTACACACTGGTGTGTGTGTATCATAAATCCATTGTTGCCCTATTAGCTGAAAAATATGCCTATGTGTGGTCTAATACATGTTTGAATATAATAATACTAAAACTATGAATTTTTCTATTTCTCACCTTACTATGGCCTCTTTGTTCTCCGGTTTAATGATCCCAGTGAAACCGCAACTAATTATAGCATCAGTCCATGCAGAGAGATCAGTTTCTTCTTCCACCTGAAATAATGAAATGTATTATTGTATATACATTTAAAACAAGTTCATACAAATTTAATCAGCCTTTGATTATTTTTTTTCTACCTTTTGAATCAGTTCAAAAAGTTCAGCATCATGTACCGCTTTCTATCTGGCTAATAACTTGTAGATTTAATAAATAATTAACTTGTTATATGCCAATCTATGGACCAGCGTCTCAGAAGGACAGATTCGCTACTGAGAAAGATGCAACAACAACAGTGAACAGACTTGAAGAATAATTTGGTTGAACACACAATGTGTATTTGTTTGACTGCATTCAAAAGGTAAGTTGAATCAATGTGAAATAATAAAAAATATATATATATATTTTCACAATTGAAAATATTGTTTCTGAATTTTCCTATCAATCTTTTCTTTTCACAGGTTTCGTGAAACTTTTCCCTTGATTGTCAACAAGGTAAGTACTTTATTCACTTTAACTCAGTGTTCGATTCACCCAAAAATTAGTGTTCAAGTATCAAAACCCAAACAATATATCACTTGTCAACCCAGAAAATTGACACTTCTCAATGAAATAAAATAATGTCCTTTGATCTCAAAATCCTCAATTTCTCAGTCTTTCAAGAAAAACAGTTCTTCAAATGGTCCATAGAAGTACAAATGTCTTTTCTTTGTCCATGAGGAACATCTCCATCCAAAACACAAAAAAAGAAGAGTTATTCGATTTCCTACCATTCGCAGAGTTCAGAAAATCTTTTGTTTCCACAGAAAATCCAAGAACAACTCAAGGGAGGCTCGCCAGTCCAAACCCTCCTCAAAACCACTGGAAGGCCGGGACAAATCCAGAATACAGGCATCGGTACATCTCGTCACATCGGACAGGACAGCAATCCAATTTTGGACAAGGGCAGAACAAGAAAAACAGAACAAAACCAAACAAAAACAAAAAACCTGACCTTGAACAAACAAGGTCATGAAAATATCATGAATATCTTCATTGTAACAACATACAATAAAGTTATCAATCACTATACATCATTCAAATTACACAGAACTTGAGTATTCTGAATATATGTACATGTATCTTTTCAAATAAAGAATATTTTCTTCATATATGCAACGTCTGTGACTATTTTTCCAACATAGCGCACTAATTATTATATAACTGACAACTTTCCGTCACATACTTGAGCACACAGTTAGCTCGTATGTACTAAAGACAGCATTACACATTTTTTCATATATAAATCAGTCACAAATTCAATTTCTCTTGCTTTTTCCACTTAAACAATAATAATGATTCAATTGTGATGAATAACAAGGCAAATTGACTTACCAAGGAGATCTTTAAACTCACAGAAAATTCCAGAATGGAGCGGTTACAACGCGTCCGATTTAAACCCTTTTCTTTAACCTTTTTAATCAAAAATACACTTCGTAAACACTTTAGCAACACTCTGTCGCTAGTAAAGTATATGCATATCACCATTAACTTTTATATTTTACAAATTGAATGTCCATTTCACTCACATTACAATATCAACGTCATTCACAACCAATGGAAAATAAAATGCGTCACTTCACTTACATCAATCCATCGATAAAACACATCCAGAAGATTATTTCTATGTTTCTGTTCCCCGGAGCGTCAGCAAACACCGCGCTCATCAGCACCTATGCACGATAGAGAGAGCTGCCTCTGACTCCACGAGCAAACCTCGTGCAAAATCCGGAAACTAATTTCTCCGCTGCGCCACATTCTGCGCTCTCATTGGCTCACGTTGTATTAAAAGCTACTCTCTATTGGTCACATTAATAACCAAGTAAAATATATGTTTATATAAAATTAATATTTTCTTTTATAATAGTACTCGTTTTTAAGTAGTTCTCAATAGTTTTGTTTATATATTAGTATGTTTATATATTAATAACTTTATTTCTATATTACTCTGGTAACCTTGGTTACACTTCCCCCTCCTGAATCATAGCACGTCCCTGTGCTTGGGAGTCGTTAAGTCACACAGGTGAGACTGCATTGAGTCCAGCATCATGATTTCTTATATAATCAGATTCCTCCACTGATTCAGAAAGTGCAGAACTCAATCCTTGCAATAAAGATTGAATGACTGAAATCAAGGGATTTCCCAGCCGTGCATACTGCAACTTGTCTGGTGGTCTACTCTGCCTTTTTGAACGTCTTGGACCCATATCTCCTGCATCCTTGGGCACAGTTGAAATGCCTGGAAGATGTCTGACAGGGGGTGAGTCAGGATAAGGAGTAACATTATTTTCATGTGCATCTGGTCCAGTTTCATTGACCACATCATATGACTCATCTGATAGCTCACTTGATTCATCACATTCGTTTTCTGAGATTACTTTTGCTAATCCCTCTTCTCTACTTTCAGGTTCACCTCCAGAGGCGTCTGGCTCTGCATGGTGCATCACAGGTGAGTTCCTCTCAACTCCATCACTAATCGGGTTTTGTTCAACAGGTGAATCATCTCTTGACTGATCCAGGACAGTGGATTGTGGACTTACGGAATCAACTACAGGTAAGTTTCTGGTAACCGATGAACTCTCTGACTCATGAGTTGGTCTTTCTTCTGGAATAACTCTAGTAGTGAACTCCAAAGATTCTCCAGGTACATCAAGGTGAATAGATTCACTCTCAGATTCAGAATAACTATGCACAGTTTCTGCTTCGGTAGCATCCTTGATTCTGGATTGGGCTCTGGTTCTAGGCCTACGATGTTCTTTTTGCTGGACAGATTCTTCGAACTCAGTGTTGGGCAAATACCCACAGGGCAGAAGTAAATCGCGATGCAAAGTACGCACTGGACTTTCCTTCCCTTCTGGCCGAACTGTATACACGGGAATACCACTGCTTTTCTTTAACACAATATAGACGTCAGGTTCCCATCTATCCGCTATTTTGTGTTTCCCTCTTAGCCGGACATTCCTTACTAGGACTCGGTCACCTATGTCCAGAATGGAAGCAACTACATTTCGATCGAACCTCCTCTTGTTTCTTCCCGCTACCTTCATAGCATTGCGAGTTGCGAGCTGGTAACTCTCTTCTAACCGGTCCTTAAGAGATTTCACATACTGTGAGTGAGACTGGGAGGAGTCATTGACTTGGAGTCCGAAAGCAAGATCCACGGGCAATCGAGGCTGGCGTCCGAACATCATTTCGTAAGGCGAGTACCCTGTTACATCGTTCTTGGTGCAGTTGTATGCGTGCACAAGCGGTTTAACAAATTCCTTCCAGTGGGCCTTTTTGTCGTTTTCCAGGGTTCCTAACATTTGCAGAAGGGTCCTGTTGAACCGCTCCACTGGGTTCCCTCTTGGGTGATAGGGGGTCGTCCTCACCTTACGGATACCCGCAACTTTGCACAGCTCTTGAATAGTTCGGGATTCGAAATCTGGGCCCTGATCACTATGCAATTTTTCTGGGAAGCCATAGTGCAGTAAGAAATGATCCCAGAGACATCTGGCCACAGTCCGAGCCTTTTGATCTTTGGTAGGTATCGCAATGGCATATTTTGTAAAATGGTCTGTGATGACCAATATATCCTTTGCGTTGCTACTGTCTGGCTCTACGGACAGGAAGTCCATACAGACCAGCTCCAAGGGCCTGCTGGTCTGTATGTTCACTAAAGGAGCTGCTCTCTGTGGTGGAGCCTTCCTCCGAATACAACGCTGACAGGTTTTGATCTTTTTCTCTACAGCATCAGCCATTTTAGGCCAATAGAACCTGGAACGGAGGAGATCAAGAGTCCGCTCCAGCCCTAAATGACCCATGTCATCATGAAGACTGGTGAGTACCATCTGTCGTAGATCCCTGGGTAACACTAGCTGGCCCAACACTCTACCTTGATCCATTCTTTTCCTATACAACACTCCATTCTTGATTTCGAGCTTATTCCACTCTCTCATCCACATAGCCATGGTAGGTGACTGGGATGTTCTACCAAGGGGTTTTTCACCAGACTCTAGGTACTCCAGGAGCTCTTTCAACTCTGGATCTGCTCGTTGTTGGGCTGCTAAATCTTCCTCAGAGAGGTGAGGGATCACAGGTAAGCCATGATCATATTCTTCCTGGAATCCTTGGGGTAATGCACTCGCATCCATCATCATGGACTCTGCTAATGTGATCAAGACAAGGCGTCCATCCTTTGACTGGCTAACCTGATGCTTCTCACACACAGCCTTCACTGCTTCTGGTAGTATCACCGACAGATCTTCATTGGTTTCAGCTAGATGATTCAGAGTGAACTGTTTAATCCTCTCCTGTTCTTTTTGAGACTCCAGATCATTCAACAGCTGACCGTTTGGACGTCTGGACAACCCATCGGCATCCTGGTTTTGGGCTCCTGCTCTATATTGGATTTTGAAATTATAAGCTGATAACCCAGACAGCCATCTATAACTGGTGGAGTCCAATTTGGCAGAAGTCAAGATGTAAGTTAAGGGGTTACTGTCGGTGACCACAGTAAATTCAGCCCCGTACAAATAGTCACTGAACTTTGAGGTAACTGCCCACTTGAGGGCCAGAAACTCAAGTTTATGAGCGGGATATCTGGCTTCGCTCTTAGTTAGTCCTCGACTAGCATAAGCAAGGACCCTCAACTGGCCTTCCTGTTCTTGATATAATGCAGCACCTAGGCCTATGGTGCTGGCGTCAGTGTGCAATACGTATGGCAATCTAGGGTCAGCGTATCCCAAAACCGGTGCAGTTGTTAGTTTCTCCACAATTTTCTCAAATGCCTCCTGACAAGAAGCATCCCATCTGTCTCCCAGCTTTTCTTTCGGGTCATAGTAATGACGATTAACGTCTTTACACTTCCTCCCTTTTCGAATTGGGGGATATCCGGCAGTGAGGTTGTTGAGTGGCTTGACTATTTTAGAAAAGTCCTGAACGAACCTCCTATAATACCCGGCAAACCCCAAGAATGATTTCAGCTCTTTGAGAGTCTGGGGCCTTGGCCAGGTTTTAATGGCCTCGATTTTCGCTGGGTCCGTTTCTACACCTCGTTGAGAGACAATATGTCCCAAATATCGCACTGAGGTCTGAAAAAATTTACATTTCTCAGGCGAGAGTTTCAAGCCATATTCCTTCAGACGGGTAAGTACCTGCAATAGTCGACGTTCATGTTCTTCAAGTGTCTCCGAAAAAACTATAAGGTCGTCTATGAAAACTAGCACCTCTTTCCGGTTCAGATGACCCATACAGCGCTCCATGAGCCTTTGGAAGGTACTGGGAGCATTTGTGATTCCCTGCGGCATCCTATTGAACTCCCAGAATCCTTGTGGGCACACGAAGGCTGTCTTGTGTTTATCCGCTTCCTCCATTTCGATTTGATAGTACCCCGACTTCAAATCCAGAACAGAGAACCACTTCGAGCCGTTTAATACGGAAAACACCTCTTCCAAGTTGGGAAGCGCATAGGCGTCCTTTATAGTTTGGGAGTTAAGTTTTCTAAAGTCGATACATAGGCGTACGGAATTATCCTTCTTCCTCACTACCACTATAGGAGAGGCAAAGGGAGACTCAGATTCTCTGATAATTCCAGCAGCCAACAAGTCTTGCAGGTGTTTGCGAACAGCATCGACATCCTGTGGGTGAATGGGCCTAGCTCGATGTTTGAAGGGAGTTTCATCACTAAGTTTGATGTGATGTCTCACTTTATCTGTATGCCCAAAATCCATGTCATGTAAGGCAAAAACCTCAGGCATCGTGTTCAGTAGAGCTGATATTCGGGTCCTCCACTCTGCTGGTACAGGGGAATCACCAAAATCAAATTTTATCTGTGAGCTGCCAGAGTTCAGTTGAGTATGAGGAGCATCATGTCTTGGCTGTGTCTCAATCACACGCTGAACAGCATACATTTCAGCAATCACAGCTTTTGGTGGAACAGCAATGTCAGTCTGGGTGTCGTTTCTCACCACTACAGGTATACTATTGGAGCGTTTAGCAGGCAAAGTATATAATCCGCTAGCCACTAATAATCCACCTGGCATAGAAGACATTTCTGGCTGCCCTAAAGTTATCAGGCCTTCTGGAGAACAGCGACTTATATGCACAACTCCATCGAGAACAGCTACACTCCCTGCTGACACAGTTTTAGGAGTAGTTCCTCCCAATGTCACACATCCCAGAACTTCAGTGCTCATTTGCTTATGTCTGACATCCAGAATTTTGAGTACTGCTCGATATCCATTAAAAGCTGGATTGAGGTTTCCTGAGCTTTCTTGAGCATGGTTCGCATAAAGAGCATCCAGGGAATTGGTTCCCACAAGGACTTGGGGCACGTTCATCAAATCAGGGACCACTAGAGCTAATGTTGTAACTTCTGCTTTTACTCCCAGGAACTCCTTAGGAAATATCAGAGTGAGCTCTACATAGCCTAAGTAGGGAACCGATTGCCCATTTGCTCCCTCCACTTCCAGTAAAGACTCAAGTGGCTTCAACGGGTGATTAGATAGATGATCGTGGTAAAAGGAAAGTGGAATGGTGGTTACTTGGGAACCTGTATCTAGCAAACAATTCACTGGAGTTCCTTCAACAAGCAACTGGGCAGTACACTTCATTCCAACCAATCCTCTTGGTAATTTTCTCTGCATTACTTCTTCACAACACTTGTTGAATACTCTTCTAGGTTTATTAGGGCATGTGGGTCTTTCCTCAGTTTCTGTACGCCCTGCTACAGAGACTGATTGGAGTTTAACCGTGAGGATGCAACTTTGTTATTCAGGTCCCAGTGAGCCTGTTTCTCCCTCAGCTGACGACGTTTGCTTTCTACTTTGGCAGAGTTTGGATCATTTTCACAATTTACGGCGATATGACCATCTTCCCCGCAGCGAAAGCAGTATCCTGGACGCGGTCGGGCTGAGGTCAATCCATCCATACTGACTGATTTACTCTCTTCACGTCTTGTCTGCTTGGGCTGTGACATAGCAGAAAGGCTCCTGAACCCGGATGTTCTTTCTGGCTGACGTTTCTGTGAATCTGAGACGGTTAATTGAGCTTTTAACTCTGCAAGCTGTCTTGTTAATTCGACAATTTCCTCAGCTTCTGAGCTTCTGTTCTGGACCTTTTGGGAAACTGCAGCTTGAACCTGGGCTCGTAGTTCAGTCAGTTCTTTTTTCAGCGAAGTCACATCCACTACTTTGGAACAAGCAGGCTGGCACTTCTGGTGAGTCAATGATTGCATGGAGGCAAGTCGAGCATGAATTTCTGATATTTGTTTTCTCATGGAGTCTGTTTCAGGGGCTGCTCCGCTGACTACCTCTTGTGAGTGAGCAGACAACTGATGAGCTGCAGCTCGTGACTTGGAAGTGGCTAGACTTTGTTTAGTCATCCCAAAATGACTCCTCATCCGATCCTCCTTTGAAGCTTGCCGGTCTTCTTCCGCTCTGACAGACACCACAAGTTCAGCGAAGGAAGGTGGGTTATTCTTTCTCCTTTCCAGCTGAAGACTGACAATTAAGCCATTATCCCAGCACCCACGACAGAATTGATTCAACAAACTGCGATCACGCTCCCTCTCTGCAATGCCACCTCTCCTCACCGCTGCACTTAACATCACTTGTAATCGATGCAGGTAGCTGGAAGGCTTTTCTCCCTGATTCTGCAACATCGTCATGAACTTTGCCAGCAGCTCTTCCCCATCCTCCACTGATGCATACACTGATTCTAGCAACTCTAAATATACTGAGGGCGATGATTGTGGGCTAATGTGTTTGATTACGTCAGCAGCAGGTGGAAGCAAGCTGTCTAGAATTCTTCTTGTACGAGACAAGTCTGAAACCGATGGATCATCCAGTAGGAATTGCACACTTGCTCGCCATGTTTCAAAGTCGGGTTCATTGGGTGGGCGTGGAATTTTCCCTGAGAAGGATCTGAGACGTAGGGAAGTATGCTGGGCTGTCATATCACTTGTCCTCACAACGTGCTCAACCACGACTCTTTGCACACCAGGAGGATCTATCATATCCATGGTCAGAACTGGATGTGGTATACCTGTGGCTGAAGGATTGTTAATTCTACCAGTATTAGGTACAGTATTCATCTCATTCTCCTTGGACAGGTTTTGAGTTTTCTGGCTTCCAACACCCAGCAATGGAGAAACATTTGGTGAGAAGGTTCCATCTCTACTTTCTCCCATTCTCTGTGATGTGGCGGGTGACCCACGGTCATTGACTGAACTGGCAGTACTGAGTCCCTGAGTTTGGGAGTCTGCTACATTACAGCTGGGCAAATGTTCGGTGGGAGGGCCAACTGACCTCATTTTTACTAACTCCTCTTGAAGCACTTCTTCAAAAGATTTGCCAGTAGCATTAGCAATGGCTTTCAATTCTGCTAAATAGCCCTTAGTAGCGTCATCTTTAACTACAGGTGAGTATACACTGCTTAGGGCACGTACAGTGAATATGACATCTGCATCCGAAGTGCTAACAATACTTAAAGGCAACAGAGGGTTCAGGTTTTTCATTGCAGAGCTATGTGCAAACTCTATTATAGCCTGCCGATGAAATTCAGATGTTGGGTCATCAATAAGCAGATTACGACTAATGCTGCCATACCGTACAAGCCATGCTTCTAAGTTTTGGTCAGATTCACTCAATGTTATGCCACCAACTATGACAGCATTGGAAACATTCACGTTTTCTCGTTCCACTATATCCATACTGATAAAACTGAGATAGCTTGTTTCACAGAAAGAATTATCTTTTTGTCGTACTGAGAGGTCACTGTTGTTGTTAGGCAATCAATCTCCTGGCTGGCTCTCGCCAAGTTTTTGTACCGCTTTCTATCTGGCTAATAACTTGTAGATTTAATAAATAATTAACTTGTTATATGCCAATCTATGGACCAGCGTCTCAGAAGGACAGATTCGCTACTGAGAAAGATGCAACAACAACAGTGAACAGACTTGAAGAATAATTTGGTTGAACACACAATGTGTATTTGTTTGACTGCATTCAAAAGGTAAGTTGAATCAATGTGAAATAATAAAAAATATATATATATATTTTCACAATTGAAAATATTGTTTCTGAATTTTCCTATCAATCTTTTCTTTTCACAGGTTTCGTGAAACTTTTCCCTTGATTGTCAACAAGGTAAGTACTTTATTCACTTTAACTCAGTGTTCGATTCACCCAAAAATTAGTGTTCAAGTATCAAAACCCAAACAATATATCACTTGTCAACCCAGAAAATTGACACTTCTCAATGAAATAAAATAATGTCCTTTGATCTCAAAATCCTCAATTTCTCAGTCTTTCAAGAAAAACAGTTCTTCAAATGGTCCATAGAAGTACAAATGTCTTTTCTTTGTCCATGAGGAACATCTCCATCCAAAACACAAAAAAAGAAGAGTTATTCGATTTCCTACCATTCGCAGAGTTCAGAAAATCTTTTGTTTCCACAGAAAATCCAAGAACAACTCAAGGGAGGCTCGCCAGTCCAAACCCTCCTCAAAACCACTGGAAGGCCGGGACAAATCCAGAATACAGGCATCGGTACATCTCGTCACATCGGACAGGACAGCAATCCAATTTTGGACAAGGGCAGAACAAGAAAAACAGAACAAAACCAAACAAAAACAAAAAACCTGACCTTGAACAAACAAGGTCATGAAAATATCATGAATATCTTCATTGTAACAACATACAATAAAGTTATCAATCACTATACATCATTCAAATTACACAGAACTTGAGTATTCTGAATATATGTACATGTATCTTTTCAAATAAAGAATATTTTCTTCATATATGCAACGTCTGTGACTATTTTTCCAACATAGCGCACTAATTATTATATAACTGACAACTTTCCGTCACATACTTGAGCACACAGTTAGCTCGTATGTACTAAAGACAGCATTACACATTTTTTCATATATAAATCAGTCACAAATTCAATTTCTCTTGCTTTTTCCACTTAAACAATAATAATGATTCAATTGTGATGAATAACAAGGCAAATTGACTTACCAAGGAGATCTTTAAACTCACAGAAAATTCCAGAATGGAGCGGTTACAACGCGTCCGATTTAAACCCTTTTCTTTAACCTTTTTAATCAAAAATACACTTCGTAAACACTTTAGCAACACTCTGTCGCTAGTAAAGTATATGCATATCACCATTAACTTTTATATTTTACAAATTGAATGTCCATTTCACTCACATTACAATATCAACGTCATTCACAACCAATGGAAAATAAAATGCGTCACTTCACTTACATCAATCCATCGATAAAACACATCCAGAAGATTATTTCTATGTTTCTGTTCCCCGGAGCGTCAGCAAACACCGCGCTCATCAGCACCTATGCACGATAGAGAGAGCTGCCTCTGACTCCACGAGCAAACCTCGTGCAAAATCCGGAAACTAATTTCTCCGCTGCGCCACATTCTGCGCTCTCATTGGCTCACGTTGTATTAAAAGCTACTCTCTATTGGTCACATTAATAACCAAGTAAAATATATGTTTATATAAAATTAATATTTTCTTTTATAATAGTACTCGTTTTTAAGTAGTTCTCAATAGTTTTGTTTATATATTAGTATGTTTATATATTAATAACTTTATTTCTATATTACTCTGGTAACCTTGGTTACAATCATCCACATCATCTTTACTGAGATTTACTTCATCCAAATCTCCTGCTGAGAGATAGTCAAAGCACCACTGTCTCAAGAAACAGGGGGCTGGTCCACCCTGAGCAAGACTGACTGAAAACACCTCTCCTGCAGTCCTGAAAGAGAAAGCACAAACATACATAAAGATCAAGCCTGTTAAAACATAAATAACATGTAAATACAACAGGTAAAACGCATAAAAAATTGCTAACCTGAAAAACCCCTTCTCCAGATCACTTAAGGAGTAGATAGGGCTCTTCCCACTCTGGTGTCCTCGATGCTCAAAGAGGCGTTTCTCAATCTCACCAATCAAATCTATGAATGCACATATACATATTTATACAACCACAGAGTAAAAACACTTTGTCATTGTATAAGTTTAAAGTGTTTTAAATGTGGTTCTCCTCTCCTCTTCCTCCACTTCCATAATGGAAAGTGTTACAGTTGAACCTCACAGCCTAGCCAAACAATCCTCCTCCTCACACAATCTTTTATATTTTCAGTTCCTTAATAGTCTCCCTAAAGGCCACCTCCATGCTCTCAACTCACCCTAACAATTAAGTGTAGCAAATAGTGAAAAAAAGCTATACCGAGATGGGTTGCTGATTTGTTTTGGTAGGACAAGGTGTCCTACACAGGCAGATCGGTTGAATGTTTCTGCTGATATTGTATTTTATACAATTCACATATTTTGTAACCCATACAGGAAGTAAAAATACAAGCTATTAACATCGTGTTTTTTAGATACATTATATGGCAAGAATAATGTAAATTAAAGGGTTAGAGCAAGAATAAAAAATTATCATAAAAATGTAATTTTTTATTTTTAAAAATGTTTCATGAATGCAAAAATCCTTACAGAGAAACTGACTTACTTGTAAGAAATTCTTTTCGAATGGCACCTGAATCAACACCTGCTTCCCCCAAAAACGTTACACGCAAAGTGTTGCCAGGGGTCCCTTTCTTTTGACGCTGCCACTGTACCATAGCTCTTTGAAAGAAGTCTGTGCGAGACACGCAGATGTTGAAATCCTTGCTGGCATCTACCCTACTTGCCAACAACCTCAGTATATCATCTGGACTGTGAAAAGAAAAACAGATTAGTCAAATTGTATATTCTTACATGCGTTTACATGCATTGATTAAAACACTACCATTGGAGGTCTGAGCTTTGGTTGTAGTGTTCAGGTGTGGCAGATGTAGGACTGTTCGCACCAAACGTCTGTAATGCACTGAGAATTTAACCAAAGGTTATATTCTAGCTATCACTACACAGAACATGTTACTCAATAACCCCATAAAAAATTATTGGCAATGAAATACTTTTAGAAATCATAAAATATTACCTATCGCCACATATACTTGCATGAATGGGCAACTGTCTGTGTGTAAATATCTCTAAACAGATGGGACACTGTCCCTCATCCTACAACATCAAGAAAAAACAAACAATGAAATATGACATGGCAAGTAAAAGCTTTCTGTAATTTGCAATTTATTAATTGATGTATCGCTAATCCCAGTCTTCTATAATTATTGGCATGGAAGCAATATTGTGCAAAAATGATGGGGCCATGTGCACAAAACATCTTAAGGCTAAAAGTATCTCCTAACTGGCAGATTTAGGAGAAACTCTGAAAAATAATGGGTGTGTCAGTACTAAATTTAGGACTCCTAAATTTTTGCTTCAGGAGTATTTCACAAAGCATTTGAGCACTAAAACCAGCTCCTAAATCTGAAACATAATACCTTTTACTGTTTTTATGATTATAATTGCTGACTGAGACTCCGTCAGCCAATCACTGTGGTCACAGTTAGTACATTAGTAAGTGTGATAACATCATCCATAGCAACACGTTCAACCCTCTCAGCTTAAGACTTCTCTCTATTCCTTGGTAAAAGTTGGTCTCGGCAGAATTGTGAATAGGTTTTAAGAGAAAACTCTTAAACTAAGTACTTTTACTTCTATTTAGGATAACTCTTAGTGGTAAGATAAATGTTTTGTGAATAATGAAAAAATACATACTTATATGAGTATTTGATAACTTTTAATAATACAGATTCATATCACCTCATAACTTGTGGTGGGTGTAGGAGAACAGGGTCGCAGAGGACTGATAGGTGCAGGGCTAGAAGTTGGGGTGGCAGTGGACACAGTACTGGCTGTCACAGAAACTATTTTTAGTTCTTCTTCATCATCATCATCCTCAGCATCAGCAATCTGAAATAACAAAACTGGGTATATATGCTGCCTAATACCAAAGTTTATGGAAATGTCAACAGTTGCTCTATTGTATATAAATAACATACCTCATCATCAGCTGATTGTGTGCCACCACAGGATTGGACATGCAAGTATAAAACTGGTAATGGCATTGTTGTTTTACATGTCCGACACTCCACCTTTGGCATCTTTGCAAACTCCTCTGCTGAGAATGGAAGTGGATCGAGACATAACTCATCTTGAAGAGGGACCATGTAGAGTGCCGTTCTTCCAGTGGTTGTTGCCATTTTGATAAGGTTGCCAGTATAGCCCTCGGAGTCTGGAGGGACAACAATGAGCCGCCTTCTTCCACTGCCACCTGCCAATTCAAATATACATTACAACACATCAAGGATTAGGGGGCCCGTACAGTACAATTAGGCTTATGCCCATAAAGTGGAAGCTAAAAAATTATTAGTAACGAGCAGTGCCCCGAGTTTTAAACATACCCTATCACTTCCCTGACTGTGCAATATTATAAAATAATTACTTCTTCTAACATGGTATGTAGTATACATGTGAAAGCTTTGGGATGGCTGGAGAAAATGTGTAATTGTAACCCTGTGTCTATAATACCACTAAAAATATCACTTTTGTACAGTTTGCACTAAAACAGTTATGTGTTGTCATGCTTGTGTCTGCTCTGGTATTTAATATAATGCACCTGGTGCCTTATAAAGCAGCCACCCTCCAGCGAGTGATCTCAATTTGGGAAATTCAGCTTCAAAAAGCTTGCATAACTACAGAAAACATGAAACAGAACAAGGGTTTGCAAAAAAAAACCCCCACAAAATTAGAACACACAGAAATGATAATGTAAATACATATGTAAGATAAAACATTATATTAGGATTATGGGAGGATGCAACATTACAAATCCTAATATAAGATATTAATTCAAAGAAATAAAACCCAAGTCACATCTATTGGCCCCTCATAAACAATGGGAATTAAGGTTTGTGTTGAATATTTAGAAAAAATAATACTACTGCTAGCTTGTCAATAACTATAATTACCAAAAATACAGCTTGTGGTGATCACAGAAGAGGTTAGTAACTGCTTATTAATGAAACAGCTCATCTATGGAAATGCTGCATTTTACTTTGTTACTCTTTCCTTAGATTATATGACTATATACATATCTTTCCTTAAGCATAAGATTGTTTGAAATACACGAGCAATTAAGAAAGCAGGCACTGAGCTTGATTTCTTAAAAACTTGATTAAACTATCCCATACACTTCCTATTCGTTATAAACGTTTGTATTACACTAAACATGTTACACTGTCATTTTTTGGGCAGGTGACCTTACATCAACATAGCCACAAAGTTGTTCAAATGTTTAACAATACTACAGTAAAATTGTACTTACTTCAGAACGGTTCATGTTTGAAGAAATTGAACAAATACGTTTGCCCAGCCCTGCCTGTAGTAGTTCAAGCTCTTCAGATGGTGAGGGTGAGGTGTCAGTTATTTTGTTTAAAAGATAAATGTGAATGCTAAATGGCTTCCAAGCTGTTGCTTTTGATTGCACTTGAGGGTGTGCGGTTTTTCTTTTTTTTTGAACATCCCAGGAAAAGCTCTATAAAACAATAAAACAGTGTTTCTTTTATTAAATGGTGCAAAAGAGACAAATTAAAGCATTTAATTGTTTGGAGAGAGTGCTGATGATAACCTGGTCATATCCTGCTCTATTCTTGGAGTAATAGCAGAAGGCTGCTGTTGTTGTTGCTCCTGCTGCTGACCCTGAGCTGCCTGAATCTGACCCAGGCTTTGGGTCAGAAGATTTATTAAATTGTGTGCCACAGTAGCAACATCTGGATTCTCTCTCTGCTAAAAGCGTGTTATGGCAAAATAAATATATGGCATTACCAAATTAATCGTACACTAACAATGAGCATCGTTTAAACTTAGCCATCTAACGCAGAATTTTAAAAATGTTGGGATGGAACGTTTGTTTAAATCAATGCACTTTTTATTTATTCATGTAAAATCTTCAAAAAACAAAAATATAATAGACTAATTCATCAACGGTAGAAAAGCGTGCATTAATGACATAAGATGACTCCATACTCTTCTCTAACTTCTTTTGCAAATAGTGTTAATAATAATCGCATTTAGAGAAAAAAACAGTACATTTTAACGCCCACTTTTACATCCTGGAATCCTCCCACTTGCCTCTTCCCTCAGCTGTTGCGAGGTCTCCTGTATGTTTCGCGGGGGCGTGCCCCCGTTTCTTGGCTCCACCTCTTCATAAAGAGAACCGCGCAGAAAAGTGCAGCGCAAAAGAAAACCGGTATCGTGAGCGCACGCTTGACTGAAACGCAGAATAAAATGTGATTAGTTGCAAAACATTGAGTTCATGTATTTACTTTTTGCAATTTATTATTTTTTTTGCTTTTGCTAATTTCATCTTTATTTTTGTTGCTGTTTCTTTTTTTTTTTTTGTACTTCATAAATAAAGGAAGTCAAATATATCTGTTTAGCATTAATCATCTTTATATGGCTTAAAAGCAAGCAAAATATATATATTTTTTAAACGGGTGAATAGCGAACTCAGTATTAAAACAGGTTATATGAAGATCTAGATGTACAGTTAACTGTTTTTTTTTAAAAATAATTTATTTTACTTTCCTCTGACAAATTAACATTCTTTAAATAGATTTGGAGAGAGGAAACCAATGAGTAATTTTAGTGTGTTTCACAGTGAACCACAAGAAATTACTAAACATGGAGTAAGGGAAAAAAAAAAAAAAGTTTGGCTCAAAAGCATGAAGCAACAACTTCCAACAGATGCACGTTCAACTCCGACAGACTGAAGATGTCTATGCATAATTATGTCAACTCAAACATGGACAGAGAAAATGAAGAGCATGTCTACATCAACGAAGAACCTAACAGTCATGATGTCAGGACAGAAAGACAGATCTCCACAACACACCAAACACCTGGAAGCTCAGGTACTGAGACTCACTTCATTATAATAACAAACATTAGCCATATTAGAAGTAACATTTATGTTGATGTCTGCGGTGTTCAGTAGGTGATTCTGTGAGGATCAGAAACTACAGAGCAGCTACAGTGTGTTCGGTGCTGCTGTGTGTTGTTCTGCTGACTGCGCTCATAGTGCTGGGCACAAACTACACACAAGAGACACACCAGCTACAATCTCACAACACCAACCTCATAAATGAGAGAGACGCATTACTGTCGAAGAATAATGACCTGATTAAAGTTCATTTTAAAGAATACAGTATGTATTATATACTACTAGTTGTATAGTTCAATGTAGATGTGAAGAGAGAGCTAATAAATGAACTGGTTGTGTGAAGAGATGGATGGATTTACGGTCACTCCAGTTTTTACTACATTTCCTCTGAAAAGAAAAGCTGGAAGGAGAGCAGAAGTTACTGTATGGAGAGAGGAACAGATCTGGTTACCATAAACAACAAAGAGGAACAAGTGAGTGAAACAAATCCTGGTAGTAGGTGATATAATGTCAGCTGAATTGTTATTATAATATGTGTTATTGATTTATCTTGTCAGGGTTTTGTTGAGAAGAACATTCGTGGTTCTTTATTCTGGATTGGTCTGACTGACATTGATGAAGAGGGCTCGTGGAAATGAGTTGAGATATCGTTGATTTGAACTGATTAATATCTAATAAATGACTCTCCCAATGGGTTGAACGTCACACACAAAGCAGTACTGAACATATAATGTCGATCTGTTGTAGGTTTTGGTGGACTAATGAGCCCAATGGACAAAGACGAGAAAACTGTGTTCAATATTATATTTCATATTACCCATGTGATGACGTTCTTCTTTGGATCTGTGAGAAGAACATGTTCATGTGACTTGTTATATGAGATGGAAGTTAATGTAATAAAATATTATGCTATTGCCCTTTTTTGTTAGGTTGTATCATATGCTTGTTACGACACATACTTAACCAAAGTATCCATGAAGTGTTTCGTTTTACTTATTAAATATACCAGAAAATGTTGTGATGTGTGTTGTCTCAGTCATCTGTCAAAATTAAAGATTAGAGAAGTGCCAACACCAGTCTATTCTGTTAAAGTAAAGGGTGATTTATTTTGTATCTTGATTTCCGTGTTCGTTTATGGTTTTGAAGTTATGACTATGTATACGTAACGAGGACCCTCCAACGCCCTCCCGTAGGTCTTGCCTGTGAAACCCTGCCAGACTCGAACCGGCATCTCCAGCATGGGAGGCAGTCATGCTAACAAGGACAAGCAAATGTAATTTCTTCTAGGGGCGCAAACAGACTCAGTGTGTTACGATCCACACCTACAGTTTTGAAGGCCTTTAGTCATGCTCCCCTGACTTTTTAGGCCTTCAGATGTTTGTGGTACTGATGTATCACATCATGCAAAGGAAACAAGAAAAATGATCAACCGTTCACTTTAAACTGACTAGAATAGGATTGCGATTTTATTTTAAATTGCATTGCTTACTACCACCTAATTGTCATAGGCAGCATTGTAAACGATCAAAGTTCAGCCATGAAACAATATAAAGCACAGGCTGAAAAATCTGTGTCATATAATCTGCCAGCTAATTCATTCACAGTCACTTAATTTTTTTTTTTTTTCCGAAATCACATCGTGGAGAGATTGTACAACAACATACATTTGCCATGGAAAGTAATGTCAATTGAAGAAAAATAATTAAATCACACATTTTTCTGTAATTAAATCGCACCTAACATTAAAGTTTTCAATGTATTTGTCATTTTTCATACACATGTCATTGTAATACTTTCTCATTTAATCTCCAAAAAAATTTAAATTTAATCTCCAATGTAAAAATGTAGAAACAACACGAAGACAGTTGATTTTAAATATTTGTTTAATGGCATATTTTTACTTAGCACTATGAATGTTTTCCTCAATTTAGCCGCTAATTATAGCCATTCAACATTACAGTATGATTGAAAGCTATTATTTTTAACATTTAATACTGATAAACTTTATTAATCCCCATGGGGAAATTTGAGCCTGGTCTCGTTTTCGCAAATCGCAAAATACGTACCAATACGTACATGTCCACCGAGTGGCGCTAAAAGCATTTTTTTTTTTTTTTTTTTTTTTTTGCTGGAACAGATAAACATGAATATGGTATATTTTTATGAAGTTGGTTTTTATACAAATCACCGCAGTTCTGAATTGAAATTTTGTCCAGTGAAAGGAACTTTGCTGCTGTACCATGAGTGCAGCAGGCACAATGATATCACGCAGCGCCTGTGAACCCCTGAATGCACAACCATCCTCATTACATATAGTCAACTTCACCATCAAACACCTAAAAAACCTAAAAAATAAACTGTAGTTTATCATCAGCAGCACACCATACTGGCTTTAAATGGTTTAATACCTTCATTAACTGTGTTGTGACTCATTCTTTTGTTGTAATTTTTGTTCCATTTTTAACTTATAACTCACTTTTCCCTCTCTAACTTTTACTTTTAATAACATCTGTACTCTCTTTTGTCCTTCCTCATCACCCCTTAGAAAGAAACCCCTGTTTTTCTTGTTTAATAATAATTTATACTTTTAACTCAGGGGTAACCCATGGCTTGTTGTTTGAATAACATTTGATCTTTTAGTAGGTACTGTGTTATTCAAATTTATATAATCTGTGATGCACTCAGTTAAATATCAATGTCCTCATCATGTGATTTGCACAGAACCTCCCAATCAGTTTCAAAACAATCCATTAATGCTTCATAGACTGAATCAGACCATATCTTAACAGTTCTTATTACTGGCGGTTGAATCATCACAGCCGGCACATAAACAGACCTAATGTTAACAAGATTATGTTTAAAATAAAAACTTAAAAAAAAAGGGTTTAAAAAACACTACAACTTTTAATTTAAGTGAACTTATATATGAATCCTTATTAAAGCAATAAAAGTGAATCAGTCAAGAGCAGTCAGTGATTTCTCTGTTCTTTGATCAACATTAATGAGAGCAGAAAGTTTATTAGGCTACTGTCACTTTAAGACCTGATGCACATGACGTAGATCTGACACACATCCTCCTATTTTCTCACTATGGTTTATGTTCATTTAACACATTTTAACCCATTTAAGATTCTCCTTACCAGGATACAATACAGGCATTTTGGCATAATTTTGTGTTTTTGTCTGTTCAAGCACGAAAGAGAACTCAATGCGGTGCTGGTGCGCTGTCTGATTTGAATTCTTTTCAATGTCTCATCACACTTCAATGGTAATTCAGTGTACTTGGGTCTTCCTCAATCGTCTCTTGCTCAATTCCAGCTCCCAGGTGTTTTAATGTAATTTTAGTTTTGTTTTATTGTCTGTGTTTTATTTGGTTATATTCTGTTTTTCTATTTAACATTTCTTGCTCTGTTCAGCCCTTTGAAACACTTACGAACAGTCATACAATTTCTATGAAGCAACTAATTCAATGTGCCATGTACAGCAATGAAATCATGGAAATTGATTTTTTCCAGGGCAGGACTAAGGATATTGTGGGATGCTGCATCAGTAAATTAACTTAGAGGTCCAAGAATATTTTTCAGTGCTTCCATTGTAGTAACATTATAGTATTCATGAAAAAGTTTCTGCTGTGCAGTTCAGATTTGCTGTTGAGTTGCTTGAATCCAAACCTTTCCACTGTATATACTGGTTTTTGGTCAAGACAAATGAACTCGGCCACTGCTCTGTTTAGAACAACTGCTTCTTGGATGTTCTTGGTTTTCTCAAAGAGGCTGTCAATGGTGGGTTGCAACTTGCAGTTGTAGACGTTTGGCTATGGGCACCAGTAAGGGCAGCATGGTTCTGATTCTGAAAAAAAAGTTAACAATTTGAAATTAATTACTTAGATTCTGTAAGTTTAAAATGCATTTAATTTTGAATATGAAACATTTATTTATTTCCAATACAATAGAAAACATAATTTTTATATTATAAAACTTTGTCAATTCAGAGTAATAAGACATTATAGGGCTATGACCAATCAAATGAAATCAGTGTAAAAAACAACAAAAAACCCAATACATTTTAGCACTGCAGAAGTGGCACAGAATCTGTACTTGAAGTGATATTAACACTGCAATTACAGCTGCATAAATAATATGCAGAGTATTTCTATGTAATGTTTTAAGTAAATACAGAAATATGAAATGTTGTAAAAAGAAAATCATTTCATAGGGCTACTTTTAAATGGGAAACTAATACCTCCACTAGATGGCAGCAGTTCTTAATTATTGAGTGACTAAATCACCCATTCAACCAAAATACTTAAAATGGGTGATTGATTCAGGAATGAAGCAAGTGACGCCCTGTGTTGCAATGTCCATACTTTCAATCCTAAATAGTATGTGAGACTGAAATAAAAGTGTGTCCCAACGCATAGTATGTGTAAAAGAGTATGCCAAAAGTCCCAGGATGGTGTACTATTTCCTTTAGATTTTCGTGTGTGGATCCGTGCACACTATAACGGCTAATATTGCCCACAACCCATTGCACTTTGAAGGAGGATTTGGTTCAGAACTACAAACATGAGTAAAAAGTGTTAAAAAAACTACAAAACATGGTGGATGTGCACAACTGACAGTTAAGAGGTTTAGATAAAGGGGTTTGAGTGACTAATAATCAACATTTAACCTGTTAAAAATATTTATTTAATATTTTGTTGTGAATATATTACGTGAAAGTTTATAAAGATCATTTGGCCGTTAACTTTTAAATACATCGTTATAAATGAATACGAGGAGAGTCTCTGCATGATTGACCTGTGACTGGCAGACCACCGAACTACTGCATACGGTAGGAAATTAATACAACTAATAACATTAATACAACACTAATTCATTTAGGAATGTAACATTGCTGTGTGTTGCTTTTTTAAAAAAAAATTGCTTCTTTAATTTTATGATCACTCTTTTCATGGGGAAAAAAGGCATCTTATTTTATGTGATTACAATAAGTGTTTTATTTCTGTAGATGCAACATTTATCCAGAAGGTGGCAATAAATTATAGCCGTGAATATCCTACTATATTTGAAAGCTCATAAAGCAAGTGTTTATACCAAGGGTGCCCAATAGAGTACCTCAGGGATGACGCATTTTTGTAGGCAAAACCCGGAAGCGAGTTAGCATTTTAGGGCTTCCGGTTCTAACGCCATCAAGTCTATGGGTTTTTTGAATGGGTTTTTGCTAAATCACCTGAAATAAGGTCTGTGGTTAACAAAGCCTCTAAATACTTTCAAGTTTTGATCTATGATATAAAACACACCAGTTATAACCTGCTTGTGATTTCTTTACACCTTTATTGTGTCTTAAAATTGGCGGTTGCTAACAAATTGCTAAAAGGGACTACTTCTTTTGGCGGGGGCTTTCGACATTATCATGACAAACAGGACAGCATTTCATGAAAAAGTGTTCAGTATTCATACACATCGCAGATCATAATCAGCGAGCATGTTTTTAAATAAAGTTGTTTTTTAAATAAAGTTTGAGGAAGCTTGGTGGTGACGACGTTGATCCGCGACCATGGTGTGCTGTAGTCCGTTTATAGCCTACTGTTAGCCTTTTATATCTGACCACTTTATTTAGGCTTCAAAATCTATAAATGTTGTGTTAACTTGTAAAGATTACCTTGATAGACAAAACGTGTAAGTGTCATAACCCTTTGTTAAACACAGAGCTTATTTTCTGCGATTTTCCAAAAGGCAAAGACAATGCTGGTAGATCGCTCATAATTATGCTTTTGTTAAATTTTACTAAAAAGAAATATAACGATGCCCTTTCTTATCCTTTTTGTTTCTGTCTGACTTGCATTTGACTAATACATTTTTAACAGGCAAGATTGTTTATTCAGTTGCCATGACAACTAGCAGGAGAACAGCGCGCGAATCGGCTTCCTCCAAAAATACGCACGAAACAAACAGCCGTCTCTGAAGTGAGCGTGCACGTATTGAGCAGACGATTTTCATGAACACATCCATGATCTCTTTCATGTTCTGCATTTTCGCACATAGAGCTTGTTAGTGTATAATACAGTGATAATTAAGGAAGTTGGGAAAAGCATTCTCCTCCTTGTAGCTACTTAATAATGAATCCGTTTGAACGGCCGTCTGCATGTGCTCCGTCAGTGTTGACTGACACCAGTTAGCAGTGGCAGCTGGTGCTAAAAATTTTTGGGGGGCAAAAAAAAAAGAATTAGAAATGCAGGAATGAATGGGCTAATTGATTGTTAAATAACCATTTAACAAGTGATGTAATGTACAAAGTCCCTTTAAGACAAGTCATTTCACTCGGCGGCCATCTTTGAAATGCCTCTCGGGCATCCTGGGCATCATGCAGCTCCAAAGCTGTTTGCCAAGCTTTCGATTAAATTTCAACTGTCTCATAATTTTTTTTCCAAACGCTCAAATCATGACAAAAAAACCTGTATTTTTATGCTGGATCAAGCTAATGCGCATGCGCAGACCTAAATGCGCGTCTCTTGTGCCTCATTTCGGAGGTGCGCGTCTGACTGTTTCTATAGAAACCGGTGCTTCTAACGGCCGCTGCAGTGACGCAATGGGTGCTTCTCAATTCTTATTTGTGCATCCTCGTTTCCTTTCCTCGCTTCCTTTCCTCGCGTCTTAGCTCCACCCCTTCAGGACTTGAGGGAAGGAAACAAGGAAAAGACGCGAGGACGGAGGAAATGAATCAAGTGAAATGATATATCCTCACTACCTTTAGCGTCACTTCAAAGCGTCATCAGCTGCGCATGAGGGATCTACCCATATGTTGTTAAAGTTTGGTTATTAAAAAATATAATAAATATTAATAAAGCAAGATGCCCCGTTGAAATATGTGACATGTAAAGTTTATTTAAACTGCATACATTAAAGCATACATTTAAATTATTGTGACAGATATGATGGGGGAGGAGAATTTATGCGTGCATCAGGTTTCTCGAGGAGAAAGTCTTCCGCAAAGGATGCACCTGTGTATCCTCGCTCATGACTCCTCGGGAAGCTTCCTCACTCCTCGTTCCTCACCTCCTCGCGGTGCAATTAGAGAATTAAGATGTCCTTCAAGATGGCTGAGCTCCATCGGTTTCCGGGTCATAGGATGGAGGACGGAGGAGCAAGGAAACGAGGAGGGATATTGAGAAGCACCCAATGACTTTAACAGTTGGCGATTGGCTCTTATTTAGAAGGCGGGACTTATTCCGCCATATTGCATGTTTCACTTTCTCCCATTCAAAACAATACAAGTGACATGACAGATTTTCAGATGGGAAAAAGCGTTTCCTTTCGCACATGCCTCAGACTATTAGGACTGATGGCCTCAGCCCTGATAGTTATTCCCTTAGGCAGACTGTTCATGAGAGAGTTTCAGCGCTGGGTAGCGTCTCTGAGGCTGGACCCGATACATCACTCCCGGAGGAGAGTGAGAGTGACGTCAGAGGCAGTTTTGGCACTGCGCCAGTGGAGACACCTTAACTTTCTGATTCAAGGGGTTCCCATGGGCGTGGTTCGAGCCAGAAAAGTCATAACAACGGACACGTCGTTGTCCGGTTGGGGGGGCATTCACGAGGGCAGGATAGTGAATGGAGTCTCTGAGGCTGGACCCGATACGTCACTCCCGGAGGAGAGTGAGAGTGACGTCAGAGGCAGTTTTGGCACTGCGCCAGTGGAGACACCCGAACTTTCTGATTCAAGGGGTTCCCATGGGCGTGGTTCGAGCCAGAAAAGTCATAACAACGGACGCGTCGTTGTCCGGTTGGGGGGGCATTCACGAGGGCAGGATAGTGAATGGAAGATGGGGTCCTCATCTGTCCAGTTTTCACATAAACTGGAAATGCTAGCCGTTTTTCTGACGCTGAAGCATTTTCTCCCTTTTCTGAAAGGGCTTCATGTTCTCGTGAGAACGGACAACACAACAGTTGTGGCCTACATAAACAGACAGGGAGGTCTCGGATCACTTCCCTTGCACACGTTAGCACGCAAACTGATTCTATGGGGCAATGCCAATCTTTTATCCCTGAGAGCGACGCACGTACAGGGTGTCATGAACCAGGGTGTGGATCTGCTGTCCAGGGGAATGCCCTCTATGGGGAGTGGAAATTGCACAGGGAGGTGGTCGAGCAGATTTGGAGCATATACGGCAGGGCGACAGTGGATCTGTTTCCCGAGGTGGCCAGGGAAATATTGGCTAGCGGAGATCATACATATGCTGTACGAAGACCCATGGCCTCTCCCGCTGCGCTGAGACCTTTTGTCACAAGCAGAAGGGGAGATTTTTCACCCTCATCCAGAATGCCTGGCACTATGGGCCTGGCCCATGAGTGGTTCAATTTAAATACAACTGGTCTGCCTGACAGCGTTATCAGAACCATACAAAATGCTAGAGCCTCGTCAACTAGGTCTCTTTATGAATGCAAATGGGGCGTGTTTGAGCGCTGGTGCACAACCAAACACGAATTCCTTTTCAGTGTTCAGTCGCAGTTGTTCTATCATTCCTTCATGATTTGATAGATCAAGGGAAAGCGTTTTCAACCATAAAAGTGTATCTGGCCGCTATATCTGCTTGCCACATTGGTTTTGATAATAAAACTGTGGGGCAGCATCCTTTGGTGTGCAGATTTATGAAGGGCACGTGCCGCATTTTGCCAGTTTCAAAACCGCTTTCCTCCTCATGGGATTTGGGTTTGGTGCTTGATGCTCTCTCCATGTCCCCATTTGAGCCGCTGGACAAGGTTGATTTCAAGATATTATCATTTAAGATGGCACTGCTGTTAGCATTGGCCTTGGCAAAGCGCGTAAGCGAGATTCACGCGCTTTCAGTGCACTCAGCGTGTATGCAGTTCATGCCTGGTGATGCAGGGGTAGTTCTGAAACCCAATCCTGCATTCATGCCCAAAATACTTGGTGCTATCATTCCTCTTGAGCTAAGAGCCTTTCATCCACCACCTTTTGCTTCATCAGAACAGCAAAAGTTGAATGCGTTGTGCCCAGTGCGTGCTTTACGCATTTATACACAAAGAACTAGAGGGTTCAGGGAGAGTGATTAGCTTTTCGTATCTTGGACGAAACCTTGTACAGGGAAGCCAATTACTAAGCAATTTTTATCGCACTGGATAGTAGAAGCGATTTCGTTGGCATATTCCAGTAAGGGTCTTGTGTCCCCTCCTGGGTTACGTGCACACTCGACAAGGGGAATGTCAACATCGTGGGCTCTATTTAAAGGAGTCACGATACAGGATTTTTGTGAAGTGGCGAGTTGGTCTTCGCCGCATACATTTGCAAGGTTTTATAAGCTGGATGTTACAGTTCAAACTTTAGCACATGCAGTTTTGAGTGTAGGAATATGAGTCACGAGTCATGACCATTCGGCCCCGGATACAGTGATTGTGGTTGGCAGGAGACCTCGAAACAAGCTATCTGGCAATACGGGAGTTAGGATATCCCACAGTGAGACACCGAAACGTATGCTTGAAAGAGAACAATAGGTTACTTGCGTAACCCCGGTTCTCTGATAGCATTAAGTGAGGTGTCTCACCAGACAACCTCCTTGCTGTGTGTAAGCGAGGAAGAGGTGTGCTTGTTTTGAATGTCTTAGTGACGTTGTGTCGCTCCCTTTATACTAAGGGTGGGGAAGCCACTCCCTGACACGACGTCATGTCTGCCAGCCAATTGGGGCTGGCGTAATGTAATAGAGCTAGTGAGACATAGTGAGACACCTCACTTAATGCTATCAGAGAACCAGGGTTACACAAGTAACCTATTGTTTTCGAATCAGCGTATTTGAAGGAATCAAATGAATGGATTGAACTCGCTCATTAATAAGACAGTGACTTGCTGCCACCTGCTGTCTGTTCTAGTTTCATATTAAATGTATCATTTCATTGATTCCATCATGTCATATTTCTGTCTTCAAATTGTAAAACATTTATCTCATCATAACATTTTAATGCACTTGTAGGCTAATGCTGTGTAAATGCATTCATGTCTCTTCTGTATTGTTGGCTCTGATGAAGCTCTGTTTGGATTTTACTGGTAACGGCCCTACAGCCTTATCATCTAACTGAATTTATTGATTGGAATTAATGTACCGTTCATACATTTAATAAGGTTGCCCCTGGACATCAGTTTACGGGGGTAGGCTGAAGACTACCGCCACTTAATAGAAAATAAGTATTGAGGAATTATTATATTATCAGATCTTTGAAATATGCATTGTATTTTAAGCATTTATCACATGTGGGGCATGTGCATCTCAATCAAATGCAAGCCCAATCATTCAAATGATTAATAATGGAAAATAACAAGCGCTTCCATTTCAGAGTCCCTGTTATCAGATCTGTTGAAGATGTTGCTGTTCATGTTTGCCAGCGCAGGACATTTTTAAAAATCAGACCAGATGATGTTCTACGGCCAAGAGTAGCCTATCCATGTCACACAGTACAGTTAGGGTGATATTACTTAACCCGTGATATAAGATTTTGACCATACTACCTATCCAAATCATCCATCCCAGTATCGCAGGCTCATCAGTAGGCTACACAAGAAATGTAGAAATATGTAAATATAGAAATAAAGAAATGTAGCAATGTGAAAATGAACAAATATGGAAATAAATACATAAATAAATGTGGAAATAAATAAAAATTTAAATGAATAAATGTATAAATAAATAAAATAAAAAATAAATAAATGTGGAAACATAAGGAAATAAATGTATAAATAATGTGGAATGCGGAAACATAAGGAAATAAATGTATAAATAATAATAATTATTATTATTATTTGCTTTTCTCTATATATTTATTTTTTTTTTTTTTTAATTTTGGCAGGTTTGGGAGTCCATACTCAGCAGGGTTCACATATCATTGTACCCCAGTGGTCAACCATTAAAATTTTGTAACATTTCAAACAGTTATGACATAACAAAGCCTAATTTACTGAAATCATGTGACTTTGGTGGTTTGATACAAAATGTGCTGCACAAGTTCTGAAAAGTGAAGCCAAAATGTTTTGATAACCCCCAAGTGGCTGATCCAGTATAGGTCATAAACCCCTTTCCATGCAATCTAATAGGATGTGAGACAAACTAAACAAACAAATTACACTTCAAATATGTTTTTTACCAAGATGGTTTCTTATTTTAGTTAGTTTTTATCACATTGTGGGCGGGGCCTACACTTTTGGGCTAAATGACGCAGTGATTTGAAATCACCCATCACTAGTTTAGTCTATCCACCTTATTTTTCAATGCGGAAATAAGGTGTTTTCTGTGAATGTGCGAGATTTCTGATTTATTTGCTGCTATAATGGAAATAACGAGAACAATATCAAAGTGCAGTAAACTGTAAAAATAAGGTGGATAGGCATATTTGTTTGGAGTGAGTGCTCTGTACACTTTTCGCTTGGAATTATAAGGTTCTATTTTGCAAAAAATGAATTGAAACAATTTGCAAGAAACAGTTTACTTATAATTTGTTTTAAAACATAAATTTAGTGTTGTAACAATGTGTTGACGT
Organism: Megalobrama amblycephala; assembly: GCF_018812025.1. NCBI lineage: Eukaryota > Metazoa > Chordata > Actinopteri > Cypriniformes > Xenocyprididae > Megalobrama > Megalobrama amblycephala. Next base: position 30,898,197 of record NC_063061.1, on the reverse strand, counting down.
ATGAGGTACGTATGAAGTTCAATTTTATGCTTTCTATGAAATTTATTTCATATTTTAAATAAATGTTTTTTTCTTGTTCAAGTTAAGCATAAAAGGCAGTGCTAAATATTTTGTCCAGTTCAGATGTTAAATTTAGGTAGGAATATGATGGGTAATTTAACATTTTCCTTTTGTTTAGACAGAAAGCAGCTACTGTAATACATCTGAGCAGGACTTTATTCCACAGAAAGTGGGACAGATAAAATGGCTTTCTCTCTAGACATCAGTATGGTATAACATGCTAAAGTTTATTGTTGTAATTAAGACCCCATCAATTAAATTATTGACTATTTGACCTTTAAGGCTCAATATTGTAAAATTTAAGACATTTTAAAACTCCAAGAAAACAGACAATGCTTCACCAAAGGTGCTTAACAAAGTTTAATAAACATTGAAAAACGTTTCACTGACTATATACATGTGCATCTCAATAAATTAGAATGTCGTTGAAAAGTTTGTTTATTTCAATATTTCAACTCAAATTGTGGAACTCGTGTATTAAATAAATTCAATGCACACAGACTGAAGTACTTAAAGTCTTTAGTTCTTTTAATTGTGATGATTTTGGCTCACATTTAACAAAAACCCACCAATTCACTATCTAAACAAATTAGAATACTTCATAAGATCAATAAAAAAAGATATTTTAAACAGAAATGTCAGGCTTCTGAAAAGTATGTTCATTTCTATGCACTCAATACTTGGTTGGGCTTCCTTTTGCATGAATTACTGCATCAATGAAGTGTGGACACAATCAGCCTGTGGAACTGCTCAGGTGTAATGAAGCCCAGGTTGCTTTGATAGCGGCCCTTCAGGTCATCTGCATTGTTGGGTCTGGTGTCTCTCATCTTCCTCTCATAGATTCTCTATGGGGTTCAGGTCAGGCGAGTTTGCTGGCCAATCAAGCAGAGTAACACCATGGTCATTGAACCAGCTTTTGGTACCTTTGGCAGTGTGGCAAATCCTGCTGGAAAATGAAATCAGCATCTCCATAAAGCTTGTCAGCAGAAGGAAGCATGAAGTGCTCAAAAATTTCCTGGTAGATGGCGGTGTTGACTGTGGACTTCAGAAAACACAGTGAACCAACACCAGCAGATGACATGGCAGCCCAAATCATCACTGACTGTGAAAACTTCTCACTGGACTTCAAGCAACATGGCTTCTGTGCCTCTCCACTCCTGCTCCAGACTCTGGGACCTTAATTTCCAAATGAAATGCAAAATTTACTTTCATCTGAAAAGAGGACTTCGGACCACTGAGCAACAGTCCAGTTCTTTTTCTCCTTAGACCAGGTAAGACGCTTCTGACGTTGTCTTTGGTTCAGAAGTGGCTTGGTACGTGGAATGTGACAGTTGTAGCCCATTTTCTGAAGATGTCTGTGTAACACGGTTCATAGATGTGGGAAGAAGGAGGCGGGAACCGGCGAACGTTCAACAAAACTTTAATATAAAATAAACAAAGAACAAAACGAAAGTAATGCCGGCAGACCCTCGCGGACGTCTGCCGGCCACACAAACATAATAAAACGTAAAATAAAGTCCAGGCCTGGTCCTCTCTCGTCCTTCACTGATGTCGCTCCTCCTTTTATGCCTCCGGAGCTCCTCCGTGAGAGACTCGAGGCCGGCACGCCTCGCAGGTGACGCTCATTATCACTCGCGTCACCGGCCTCGCGCCGTTCCCTCACGGCTCTCGCCCGCCCTGCTCGTCACATACCCCCAACGCCCCTCGCAGGCCGGGGGGTACTCCCGCGACTGCGCTTACTCCCCCCCGGGGCCTGTCTCGGCGGCCGCAGCACCTGGGGGTAAGGACAGACGAGACGAGAGAAAGGAGACGGAAGCAAGGGGAGCGACAGGACGAGAGAGGGGAGAGAGGAAAAAGAAAGAAAAAAAAAAAATTCTTGGTCCGGTTCCCAGACACACTGCCGCCCGGTCCTCAGCCAGCCGGGAGGCTCTTCCTCGCGGTGCCATGCGGTGGCACTGGACGCTCGGTGGACGGCCCGATCCTCGACCGCCTCCTGGCGGCCGGCGATGGCTCCTCCGACTGAGGGCAGCCGGCAGCGAGTCCCCCGTCCCCTGCTCCTCCCCTTCATGGCGGACGGCAGCAGGCTCCGGCCCACGGCAGACGGCGGCGACTCCTCCACTCCCTCCAGGTCCAGGACGGCAGCCACCCCACCTCGTCCCAGGAGCACGGCATCCGGGTCTCCGTCCCACCTTTCACAAGGCTCCAGCACCACCGCCTCGGGCAGCCTCTCGCGGTCTACACACACTCCCGCGCTGCCCGAACTCCGCAGCACCGCGATCCCCCTCAGCAGCGAGGGCTCTTCGACAGCATGTCCCTCCTTCCTCCCGGGTTTCGGCACCAATGTAACACGGTTCATAGATGTGGGAAGAAGGAGGCGGGAACCGGCGAACGTTCAACAAAACTTTAATATAAAATAAACAAAGAACAAAACGAAAGTAATGCCGGCAGACCCTCGCGGACGTCTGCCGGCCACACAAACATAATAAAACGTAAAATAAAGTCCAGGCCTGGTCCTCTCTCGTCCTTCACTGATGTCGCTCCTCCTTTTATGCCTCCGGAGCTCCTCCATGAGAGACTCGAGGCCGGCACGCCTCGCAGGTGACGCTCATTGTCACTCGCGTCACCGGCCTCGCGCCGTTCCCTCACGGCTCTCGCCCGCCCTGCTCGTCACAGTCTGTGTGTGGTGGCTCTTGATGCACTGACTCCAGCTTCAGTCCACTTCTTTTGAAGCTCTCCTAAGTTCTTAAATCGGCTTCGCCTGACAATCTTCTCAAGCCTGCGGTCATTCCTTTCACTTGTTCACCTTCTCCTACCACACTTTTTCCTTCCAGTCTTTTTCCATGAATATGCTTTGACACAGCACTCTGTGAACAGCCAGCTCTTTCAGCAGTGACCCTCTGTGGCTTACCCTAATTGTAGAGAGTCTTGATGATCGTCTTCTGGACAACTGTCAAGTCAGCAGACTTCCCCATGACTGCTGTTGGGATTACTGACCTAAACCCAGTATTTATACCCTGAGAACGGAAATTTAATAGAACTTGAAATTAAATACTCTGATAATTTGAGATTCTGATTTTTTGATTTTGATGAGCAGCAAGCTGTAATCATCAAAATGAAAACAAAAAAGTCTGGAAATACTTTACTTTATGTCTAATAAATCCAGAAAATATTTAAGTTTTACTTTTTGAATTAAATTACAGGAAAAAAAAAATTCATGATATTCTAATTTATTGAAATGCACCTGTGTGTATATATATATATATATATATATATATATATATATATATATATATATATATACTAAAAAAATTTTTTTTTTTATATTTTCATTTTTCAAATATGCAACAACTGTAAAATGTAACATTTCATCTCACTTAATGTAGTTTATACACTTTAATCCAGTATGCCATAGCGTAGAGCTTTATAGCTACATACAGCTCAATACAAGCAACGTTACACAGGATGGATCAAGATTAAAACAAAACCTACATAACTTTCCCTCATATGACAATGACATGACTGGAATAAAGCAAATAGACTACAAAACTGGGACCTATCCTCTTAATAGCACTACTAGCTAGCGTTAGCGTGGTGTCTAACTGAAAATAACTTCTCAGCAATAGCTAAACTAAAACATAAAAAAAAAAAAGAATTTTCCTGGAATTTGGGCTGCTGTCATTAACAAGATCATAAATAAAATAGTACATCATGAGGTTTGTAATAAACATTGTGTTGGGTGGAATTGTTTAGTCTTCTCTTCACTGATTTAGCATTTTTTCAGCTCTCTTCTGCTATCGCAAACAGTCCAGTGACATGACAAAGAACAGAAAATCTGTAAACAAAATTTTTTAAAACATTTGCTCTTCTAAAGTTCTGCTGAGGCAAGTTAATAAAGAGTATATTACACTGGGACTGTTTATTTTGAAAACCAAAAGCTAATAACTTGGCAGACCAATCCCACTAATTTGTTTAAAAGGAAACTATTCCTTTTCTCAGCTTCAATTCTTGCCAGTTCCTCCTGTTTCTCTGCTAATTGCTTTTTCATTTTCTGTAGTTGTTCCCCTTGATATTGATGCTCTAGAATCTCCATCTCCTTCTTTCTTTTCTCTTCACTCTCTTTCAGGAGTCGTTGTTTCTCTAACTCAATTGCTGTCTCTGCCTCCTGAAGCAAGTCATTAGTGTAGTATTCCCCACCATTATCAAGAACCATTTCATCAATATTGTGTAGTAGTTGTATAACCTGTTCTGAATCCTGCTTGATGTTGTCAATCCAAACACAGTGTCCCCCACAGCGCCTAACAAATGCTCGTAGTGCTTTATTGTTGCGCACAAATGCTTTAATGTCCTGCCCATCAAGTTGATCTCTGCGAGTTAACAGTGCCATGGTATAATTTATAGCTTCTTTACCAAATAATTGTTCTATATATTCTATTGTTTTTGAATTTTCGTTTGTGAATCTTTCTGGTTTAATAACAACTAGAAAGGCATGTGGGCCTGGAGCAGAAAGGGATATACACAACTTAATTTCTTTCTCTACCTCTTCTTTGGTCATACTTGTGTCAAAAAGACCAGGAGTGTCAACAATTGAAATTTTTCTTCCGTTAATAACCCTAAATCCCTTTCTACATTGTCGAGTAACAGATGAAGCTAAAGCAGTGGAATTGAAGACTTCTTCTCCAAGGATGGTGTTTCCTGTTGCACTTTTCCCAACCCCAGTCTTTCCAAGCAGGACAATCCGGAGTTCACTTTTTTGTTCTGTTAGATGACATGAATTACATGCCAGGACTTATTACTCATTTTCATTATTTTTCATTACTCAATCATTTGCATGACAATGAAATGTTTATTTATTTTTATTTATTTATTTTTATCATAATTAGTTTTGCTTTTGGATACAAAGCACAAAAAATGTTTACAACTTTTAAAAGCCTACCGATTTAAGGCTAAGATAGTGATTATGATTATTATTGTTTTACCAGTCTCATTTTCTTCCAGACCACCACTGAATGAAGTCCCAATCTGCAAATAAGTGTACAATTGCATAACATGCATTCAATTGTTAAATAGCATTTATGTGTGAAATTAAAAAATATAAATATACTTCAAAAAATATTTATTTTTATGAGGTCTGATCCACCAGAAATTATTCTGTTATTTGAAAAATACTGAATCCTGAATGTATCCATCCTCCTACAAAAACCAATGGTAATAACAGATATTACTGGACTTATTCCTGTTGTATACATTCATGGCTCAATCACGTCACAAAACTTGTCTAGAAATTGTTTCTTGATTTAAGAATTTTTAGGTATTTGGACTGGAAACAAGACAAAAAAATCTAAGTAAGTAGTTTTTTTTTTTTTGCAGTGCAGGCATTATACTGCACAACAGGAATGACTCACAACATGTTTTGCTGTCTAATAAAGGAAACGTCTCATTTCTGAACAAAATATACAGAAAATATTCCATTATAAATGCTGGCAGAAAAACTGTCATTGATTTATGGTTTGAGGTATAGTTCTCTACCTATGGCTACAGTAGTTTGTCAAACCAGTATTTCAAGCTATTCTGAAGCTACAGAGCAGTCAGAGTCAAAACAAGAAGCAATGATATTTTCATAGTGATTACAGTACCTGTAAAAGATTTGCAACAGCATTGTAGAAAGACTGAAACCAGGTCATCAGAATTGAGCTGTGGTATTAAATTTAATATGATAAACATCAGTTAATATTATGTATAAGCATTATTTTTTGTTTTTAAAATGTTATTAATCAACAGGAATGAATAAGTCGTATCCTACCTTTCACCATAGATGTGAAAATTTGTATATTTTCTGTAGCTGTGTTTGAGTTTCAACTTTCATTGCTTTCATCTTTATACTTGGTATCTGTGAAGAGGAGGAGCCTCAAATGACACTTGCATAGTTTTTCTTTCTGTCAACTGAAGCCATCTCCAAATATTCTGTTTAAAATAATAGTTTTATTTGACACTATTACTGTAATTTGCTTAATGTACTACAATGCTTTTGTATTTTATTTTGTACGTCGATTGTTTATCTGTTAATGCCTGGTTGTTGACTCGTTCTAAAGTTCACTATTGCATGCTATTGTATGCTCTAGAATGCATACAATATTTCCATACAAGTTATGATCAGATTTAAGATTGTATAATTAAGCTTAGCTTATTTACCCCATGTTACACAATGCAACTAATTGTGTTTTATTGTAATACATAATACTATTATACCAGGGAGAAAGATAAATTTCTCCAAAAGAACACTAATCACAATCATAATGGTGACTTCAATCAATGCAGTGCCATCTGGTTATTTTATATTTGTTGTGTTAAGAAAATTACTTAGCTTGTACTTATTTCACAGTAATACTGTGTTGTATTGTAAGAAATTACTGATAAATCTGCTGAAAACACCAAAGCTGTAAATTTAAGCAGCAATCTTTCAATTAAAACCATGAGCTTAAACGACTACACAATAGCATGCCATAATGCTATGTAAATGTACTTCTAAATACTTCATTTGTTTTTAACAAACAAAGCAAAGATTTCAGTTATTACATTAAATAACAAATATCACCTGCTTCATGAATAGAAGATAAAAATATTCTGCAAGGTGTGTCAAATACTGAAACATGCTTTCGGATTTCAATAATGGGAGAGGCTGCATTCCACTTCAGGGCTAAACATAGTTGAATAAAGAGGAAGTCAAAGCCAGGTAAATTCACCTCTGTCCAGACTGGGCAGAGCACTTGAATAACAGAGTAGGCTAGTGATGGCCGCTTCGAAACCTTAGCAAATCATTTGCTTCAAAGCAGTTGTTAGGAGCACATATCAAACTGCCAAAGTCATGTGATTTCAGTAAATAAGGCTTTGTTATGACATTTATTGGCAATGATGGCCGTGGGATGGCCCAGATCTGGATAACAGACAAGGGCCACATGGACCATAACTAGCCCAAGTCTCCCCTTACAAAAAATAAGCTTATCCAAGTGCGCTATTAGTATACTTCTTTTTAAAAATGTAGCAACGTATACTTTGTCTACTCTTTATGTACTTCACAGAACATACTTAAAGGGATATACTTAAATATACTTCAAGTCTACTTATAAAATTTAACAATGTAATGTTTAATGTATAAAAAAGAGAGGATAAACAATTCGTACACTATTTTCAATACACACACTTTTTCGATTTCATTTATTGTATCTTTTAATATATGTACACCATGAAATGAAACTAGTCTAGCATGTTGACAGTAGTTTATTGTTTGAACAGAGGGCGTGGAAACCTACTTGTAAATGATACTCTAAAAATTCTTTGTGCATAACAAGCAACTAGACTCTCACGAGCTCCACATCAAAGGTGAGTGTTAACTGGCTGAAAAAAAACAACAAAAAAACATTTTGCTTCAGGTAAAAATAACTGTAAATTCAGTGTTTAAAGTGAAACCCTACAACACATTTTTTGGGATATTAATAGATGATTATGTTTATGATTAAGAGGAAAGTTGTGTTTTTTTTCTTTCTTTCTTTCTTGAGCCATTTTGTTCCGGTTTAAAAAGCACAATTGGACCAATGTCCAGAAAAAAAAAATATACGTGGCCAGAGAGTATGCGTCTACAAGAGTATACGTCAGTTTCTGTACTTTTCTATGCATTATTCATGAGAATGAAACTCTTGTAATCCAATCACTGTGCTGAATTCGCATTACAATAGAGAATTTAAATGTCACACAGGCTGTTTCGGTGCTGTTCATTCACCTCTGCCTGTTCAGCTTTGCTTTGTTTTTGTTCAGACACATGTGTCGTAAGTCTTTGTTTCCTAAGTACAGTAACACAAATGTGTCGCTTGCATTTTCCCCATAATGAAGTGAGAGCTGGAGTCTGACTACCAATACACGAAAAATATGATCAGAGAGAATAGAGGGAAAAAGAGACCATGCACAGAGAGCAAATAATGTAATCTTAGTGTAGATACAGTTTGATAAATCTTTGTTAGAAGTTGATGCCATCCTTTGCCATTTTAAAGATTTTTATTTATTTTATTTTTGCTTTTGTATATGAATCCAAGGACAGTTCTACAAGGTACTGGGGCACCAGCCAGTTTGGAGATCCTTTCTTTTTGTATTCTGGTATTTGAACATTAGCTGTAATGTCCAAATATGAGAATACATCCAAATTAATTCACTATTTAAACACATAATGTATCCATAATACATCCATACCAACCTGATCTTACTAGTAAATGTAAAAATTTGATTAACATACTTTTATTATTATTATTAGTAGTAGTAGTAGTAGTACAAACACATATGATTTTTATAAAAAAGCACAAAGTCCTACTCCTAAATCCTCAGTGAAGCTTGAGCAGATCATAAAAAAACATTGGAATGAGATTGCATAAATTCCTACAAATTCAACACCAATTTCAGACTGTTGTCTTTACACATATTTTAGGATTGTGTTGGAAGAACAACAGTTTTGACCGAACTCTCTCACTAGTTATGGAGGACACTGAAAATTCTGTTGCTAAACCAACAACGACCTCAAACTCATGGGTCTCGTCTTCCTTCATTATACTTGTAGTGCTTGGCATAATCGTGGTGAAGGTATGTGTTAGAAAATTCTTATCTTGTGCAAGTCACGAAGAAAGAACATCCAGAACCCACACTATCTATAACCTTAGCTTTTGACTTAAAATATTATTTCATTGAAATCTATAGTATTGTACAGCATATGAAAATTTATACAAGTATATATTGTATACTTCTTCCCTCTATAAACCAAATATCTTTAAAAAAAAAAAAATAGAAATTTATGACAATGTGATAAAATGTTTAATACTGTAAACATCATTTCTAGATGTTCAGGCAACAAAATCATATTCCAGGTAAAGTATTTGTTTTTCTAAATAATGGTCCCAAATATTGTATTAAAGTTGTTTCTTTGTAAGTAAACTAATGAAAAGCGATACAATTTGCAATTTGCAATTTTTCTCAATACACAGTGTATCGTCCAAGTCCAAGTCCAAGTCAAGAGCTCCGGATTCTTTTGGTTGGAAAAACAGGAGTGGGGAAAAGTGCAACAGGCAACACCATCCTGGGAAAAAATGTTTTTAAATCAGAAGCATCATCCTCCTCTGTGACTGCACAATGTGAAAAATTTCATGAAATAATAAATGGCAGAAAAGTATCTGTCATTGACTCTCCAGGTGTGTTTGACACAAATCTAACTAAAGATGAAATTATCCAAAGAATTAAACATGGTATTTCACTCTCTGCTCCGGGTCCACACGTCTTCTTAATTGTGATTCCCGTGGGCAGATTCACAGATGAAGACGCAGAAGCTGTTAAAACCATTCAAGCCATTTTTGGTAATGAATCCTCCACATACACCATGGTAATATTTACTTGTGGAGATCAACTGAAGGGCAAAAACATTCACGAATTGGTCCGTACCAACCCAAAACTTCTCAGTTTCATCAAAACTTACAGTGGACGATATCACATGTTCAACAATAAAGAACAAAATCGTGAAGAGGTCAATCAGTTGCTGGACCAAATTGATAAAATTGTCACTGTAAATGGTGGGCAACACTACACCAATGAGATGCTAGAAAGAGTAGAGAGATTAATTCAGGAAAATACACGTCTTATCCTGGAGGAGGAGGAGAGGAGGAGGAGGCAAACTCTGCAGGTGATGGGTTTACAGCCCAGATCTCCCAGAAAAAACTTTGAAAGAGAAAGTAATTATGAGCAGCAAACAAGATGGAGAGCTGAGAGAGATCCATCAATAATAAACAAAGTGGTAAATTATTTGAAGGAACTACTACTAAATATAATTTTGCCTGTCTCAACTCATTTTTTCAAGAACATGTGTCCCCACTAACAAATTAATATATGTTGCAACAATGTTTTTTGTATTTTCACCATATTTAATACTTGTGATTGTGTAGCATATATAGCTGTATAATTAGAAAGTATTCTCCTCTGATTTGATGCATTTAACAGAAAAAAAAAATGTTTTGTTACTTTTTTCGTATCAATGCAATCTCTATTGATTATGCCATTGAATATTAAACACAGTAAAACTACTCAGTTTTACTCAGAATCACTTAAGTTTCTGTCAGGTGAAGAAAAGATTTCAACATAATTTGAAATTTGATTTTTTTTCTTTTCTTTTACTAAACTTGCTCAATAGCACAACTGTTATAGAACTTTACTTGCAAAGCACTTTGGTACAAGTCCTTTAAAACATGACACTCCACAGAGATAAAGCTAATGGTGTGGTTGCTTCAACAAATGCATTTGAATGTACTGAATGTGACCAACTAAATGGGATTTTTCATGTAGGGCACCCATTTTATCAGCAGTGGCCTTGTCTATATATCAAGCTCTAAATTGCAAACAGTGATAATTCATTGTTCTTCTTTGAGAAATTGTTTAATTTGTGAACATACCATTTGTGTTATTTAAGACCAAGCAGAAGCCTCATCAGCAGGGAAATCGCACAAGTGGTAATCCTATTGGCTAGTGCTCACACCATCCACATTATGATTTCAGCAAATCACTTTGGGTAATTGTCACAGACTTGACTTCACTTCACCAATCACGTCGCACTCCCTCTCCTGAGTATTGATCAGCAACATCTGACACTCATCACCACCGCAGAATAAAAGACACGTCAGAGCACTCAGTCACTGTCCGGTCTCGTTAATACATACTTCCTGTTACGGACTACTTACCTGTCTCCATTGTCTTCCAAGATCCCTCGTGTTCTCTGTGTCTTCAGTGAATGCCTCCTGGTATCCTCCGTTCCTCGTCTGCCTGTCATCCTTGTAACCTGGAGAGAAGATTAAGTCAAGTATCACTGCCTTGATAGTTGTCTGCTAAGAACTTTTTCTGCATAGACTTACCTGCACTCTGCTATAACTCTCTGGTTGTTCAATAAACATCACATACGCTTTTACATGTGTCTCCGTCCCCTTCTGTGTGTAACAGTAATGCAGACCGTGTGATATTTTTTTGTGTAAACCATGATGCATTTTTTAGGATTCTTTGAATACAAAGTAAAACAAACAAAAAAGTTGGAAAGTTAAAAAATATTTTATAACAAGTCTTTACTGCCACTTTTTTGTATTCTTGCTATTAATGTCTTCAAAAAAAAAAAAAAAAAAACTAAATAAATCTCACTGAACTAAATTTTGAACTTTAGTGTACACAAAAATATAAAGCGGCACAACTGTTTTCATTTCTTGAGCAGCAAATCAGCTGTTACAACTTCCTAATTTTGGTCTAGGGTTAGAAGGGGTAACATTGAGATTGTGACCATTGCGTGTGCGGGTGGTGGTAGCAAGAGACGAAATGCTACGAGAACTGCCAACAAAACGGAATTTATTTTACAATCAAAGAAAGAGAAAATAGGCGTGAGAAAATAAGGATAATAATACAATAGTGAAATACTAACAAAGTAACAAAAACAACAAAAAAAACAAAGACAATATTTACATAAACAAAAAGAAAAGAAACAAAAGTAATAAACCGGGGAAAAAGGACAAAAGCGGCGCCAAAGAAAAGAACAAAAACAAAACCCAAGCTAGCTCAAGTTCAAAACTAACCTAACTTATGAAAAGAAAAATGAGAAAGCAAGTCTTCAGCGTATCAAACGCCATAACTTACCTACTCTTTCTACCCAAACAAAACATACATAAGTGGCGCTCACTTCTAACTGATGTGTCTATACATTGAAATCGCTGAGTGTTGCAACATGTACGTCACGTGACATACTACCTGTCCATTTCCCATAGGCAATGAGAATCACGGTCGAAATAACAAATCAAAAACAAATTAAAGAACAAAACAAAAATGACAACTCCAAATTGTACAACATAAGAGTGTCATTGCACCAAAGAAAGTTAACAAAAGGGCAGATTTAAACAAGCACAAAAACAGGAAAACAAAAGCTATCTTCGTGTCCATCCAGCCGCTCTTTTAAAACCTGGCGCCCGTACAGGATTGGCAGCGGGTAGCATGTCGTCATGTGAGCTGATGACGATTGGCAGCCTCCTGAACCAATAATCGTCCCGTGTAGGCGTGCCTAGGAGAGAGGAGGGGGGAAGAAAAAAAACACACAGCGGCACAAACTACCAGGACGTAACACTCCCACCCTTAAGAACAAACTAGTTTGTTCCCAAAGTAGAAAAAAAAACACTCAAGCTCTCGAAAGAGCATCAGCAAGAACATTTTCAACACCTTTTTTGTGTTTAATAACCAAGTTGTAATTCTGGACTGCCAGAGCCCAACGCATCAACCTCTGATTTTGGTTATACATCCGAGATAAGAACACAAGAGGATTATGATCCGTAAACACTGTGACGGGAAGATTACTAGAGCCAAGGTAAACTTCAAAGTGCTGTAAGGCGAGCAGCAAGGCAAGTGCTTCCTTTTCAATAGTGGAATAGTTAAGCTGATGCTTATTAAACAAGTAATAAATTACAGGATGATCTACACCGTTTTTATCCTCCTGCAGAAGAACAGCTCCAGCGCCAACTGCGCTTGCGTCCACCTCAAGTTTACAATCCTGTGTACAGTCAGGTGCAATAAGAACAGGTGCATTACATAAAAGCGTTTTTACACAGTCAAAAGCATGCTGACACTCCAATGACCATTTGAAAGGCTTAGTCGGACTGATTAATGCAGTGAGGGGATTAACAACCGTCGAGAAATTTTTACAGAAACTGCGGTAGGGCTGGACGATTATGGCCTAAAATCAAAACCTCGATTAATTGAACATTTTACCTCGATTACGATTAATGAACGATTATTTTATGTTTTTTTTTTTTTTTTTGCCCTCATAGTTCACTGACAAGGTTTGTACTGTAAATAGCCTATGATTGACTATTAAGGTGGGATATTTTTTTTCCTGTTGAAAGAGTGATCTGACATCATAAGCTCACTATCAGCAGTTATTTTATCTATGGTTTGTAACATTTCTTACAGGTTTCTGCTCGTTGTAAATCAGATAAAGATAAATTAGCACAGTACCAGTAGTGATTGGGTGTATGAATTAGTCATACCGTCTCTCTATTAATTGTGAAGCTGTCGGTTGTAAATAGTTCCTTCAAAAGTAGAAAAAATAGATGCTATAACTTTTGAGTTTCTAAGCTATTCTAGTGATAAATCACAGGACAGCGCTGACAACAAGTTTCTGCGTTCCTCTGTGTGCGCGCGATCTTCACGTTTTGCGCAGCTGTTTGTATGAGTGTTCGTGCCACATGCAGCTGCGCGAGCGCGGCATAGATATAATTATGTATATATCTATGCGAGCGCGGTAGCTCGATATAATAATAGGCTACACATCCGATCGTCTAATCGCTTGAATGTCCAAACCATAAAACAAATACAACTGACAAAGTTTAGTGAAGACGCAAGGCTCACCGCTCGCGCGCCATCACTATGTGTTGAACCGGCGTTCGCCTCCGTGTTTTGCTTTTATGCCACTTACTGGATGGGGCGGAGTCACGTGGCTACACACGCAGTTATGTTTTTAAGGGGGAAGTATTAACAGGATTAAAAAACCGAAATAACCGACATGGGAAAATTACGTCGGTTAGAGGTTCTGAATTTCGGTTTCGATTACTTTTCGATTAATCGTCCAGCCCTAAACTGCGGTAATACCCAGCCATACCCAAAAACCTTTGTAGCTCTCGTCGGGTGGTAGGAACGGGAAATTCTGCAATTGCTGTAACTTTAGCCTCTACCGGACGCACTTGACCTTGTCCAACCTCTTTGCCAAGATAAGTGACAGTCGCTCGGCCAAACTCGCATTTTGCCAAGTTAAGTGTTAAGTTAGCTTTGTCAAGACGCTCAAACACGGTTCTCAACGAGCACACATGTTCTTTCCAATCCACTGAATAGATAACCAGATCATCAAGATATGCGTTGCAATTCGGTACATCAGCTAGGACAACATTTACCAGACGCTGAAACGTTGCCGGTGCGTTTCTGAGCTCGAAAGCCATCGCAGTGTACTGAAGGAAATTATCTGGTGTTACAAACGCGGAGATGTCGGACGCTTGTGATGTAAGTGGGACTTGCCAGTATCCTTTCAGCATATCCAGTTTACTAACAAAACGAGTAGAACCGATATTATCTATACAGTCTTCCATGCGCGGTAATGGGTAACTGTCTGGCACAGTCACAGCATTTACCTTACGGTAATCGGTGCAGAATCTAAAAGTGCCATCAGATTTCGGCACGAGCAAACATGGAGAACTCCAGGGACTGCAGCTAGGTTTGGCTAAACCATTCTCCAACAGATAACTGACCTCCTGACGCATAATAGACCTCTTGACTGTATTGACGCGATAAGCATGCTGCTTAATAGGGCGAGCACCATCCACAACAATATCATGCTGCAAAACATTCGTTTGTCTTGGTACATCGCTAAACAGACACTTAAAATCAGAGATCAAGTTACCAATATCGGATTGCTGGTCAAAGGTTAAATGAATAAGACATGATGAAAGATCTTGTAATATCTCCGAGTTTGCCAACCTTGCACACTGATGAGGAGCATTGCGGAGTACGACACCATCCTCATCAGCACCCGAGACACCAGGAGTGGGCGTCAGCTCTACAGCTATCGCGACAGAAGAGACGGCGGGCCCTGCAGTCTGTTCCGGAGCTTTAACCTTGGATTTCTCCCTGTCATGGTAAGCCTTCAACATGTTTATGTGACACACTCGGGTTTGTCGCTTCCTATCAGGTGTGGAAAGCATATAATCAGTTTCACTCATTTTCCTTTTCACAACATACGGACCAAAAAAACGAGCCGACAGAGCTGATCCAGGAACAGGTAAAAGAACGAGCACTTCATCACCAGGCACAAAAGATCGCGCAATTGCTTTCCAATCGAACTTGCGCTTCATGTTTTTTTGAACATTAGCTAGAGATTCCTTAGCTAGCGACCAAGCAGTATGTAAACGATCTTGAAAAGTACTAACATAATCCAGTACATTAGTGTTCGGACTCGAATCAGTCATTAAAATCTTTTCCTTAAGAACTTTTAAAGGTCCCCTTACCTGATGTCCAAAGACGAGTTCGGCCGGACTAAAACCAAGAGACTCTTGTACCGTCTCTCTAGCTGCGAACAAAACCAAAGGTACTCCCTCATCCCAATCTCGAGCAGTGTCCATACAATATTTCCTAAGCATAGACTTAAGTGTTTGGTGAAAGCGTTCAAGTGCCCCCTGACTTTGTGGCCGGTAGGCACTTGACACACGGTGAGAAATCGCCAAAGTCTCCAGAACTTGGTTAAAAAGCCTTGATAAAAAATTTGTGCCCTGATCAGTCTGCACTATTTTAGGGAGTCCGAACGTAGAGAAAAATTTCACCAACGCTTTGATGATAACGGGCGCGGTGATTTTCCTTAACGGAATTGCCTCCGGAAATCTAGTGGCCACGCACATTATGGTTAACAGAAACTGGTTGCCAGATTTAGTTTTAGGTAGAAGCCCAACACAGTCTATGATTACATGCTCGAAGGGCTCCCCAATGGCTGGAATGGGAGACAGAGGAGCAGGTGGAATCACCTGATTCGGCTTCCCAACGGTCTGACAGGTATGACACGTACGGCAGTACTAGACAACATCTTTTTTTAAACATGGCCAAAAGAAGTGTTCTAATATCCTATTGTAAGTCTTTGTAACTCCGAGATGACCAGCGAGCTGATGATCATGCGCTAAGCATAAAACATGCTGACGATACAAAGATGGAACAACAACTTGATATACAACATCCCAATCTGAATCCTTAGTTTTGGAACACCACTTTCTCATCAATAAATCATTGTCAACAAAATATGCAACTTTCTTATCCTTAGCCACATCAAGAGGGACAACAGAATTAAAAGACGTAACGAGAGATTTGTCCTCTTTCTGTGCAGCACTTATCTTCTCTCTGGACACAGATAGTTTTAATGCATCTACATCAGACACAATTGTACTAACGTTATTTGACTGCTTTTGTGTACCGGCAGCAGTATGCAGTGATTCATCACCAGCAAGGAGGGGGAGAAAGAACGACTCAGACAAATCAACCAGATTACACACTTTGCGCGACTGCGCGCGAGTAACAGCGCATGCAGGGAAAACGCCAGGGTAAGTATTAGATACATTTTCCGGCTGACACAACATGTCTGGTTTATCAATAACCTCTAAAACAGGCATTATTTTCCCCCCGGCCAGGTCATTGCCAAGAATGAAATCAATGCCTTGCACAGGGAGTGAAGAACGTACGGCCACTTTCACGAATCCCGTACATAACTCACTATGCAGATGTACACAATGCAAGGGAGCCGTTACGCAATTCATTTCAATGCCTTGTATAATGACGCTTGAACCACAAAACGTATCATCAGACAACGGTAACTTATCTGCCACAATAAATGATTGCATTGCACCTGTGTCTCTGAGCATCTTTATTTCTTTCTGTTCCTCACAATTGCCAGTTAAAGAAACTAACCCTTTTAAAATAAAAGGTCGGTAACTGTCATCAATTCTGCCCTCATCAAGCAAAGTAACAATCGGCTTAACAGTTTTAACAAATCCTACACATTTAGTTTGTGATTGTTTGCGTTTTAAAACCAAACAGTCTGCAATCACATGCCCACGTTTGTGACAATAAAAACATTCACGATCCTCCTTAAGGGGTGAGCTGGATTTAGAACGTACAGCCGAATTTTGAGAAGGAACAGACTGTGACTTTTCCGGACGTGCAGCAGGGAAGACACTTTTGTGTGTTAAGACAAATTCGTCAGCTAATACGGCTGCGTGCGACAACGAAGTTACCTTCTGTTCATTTAAATAAATCACAACACGCTCGGGCAAGCAATTCTTAAAATCTTCAAGCAATACAAGCTCTCGTAACTCGTTAAAATCACTTACCTTACTAGCTGTACACCACTTATCAAACAAAATCCCTTTCTCCCTTGCAAATTCCACGAAAGTCTGGATAGGATTTTTCCTGTGTCCTCTAAACTTCTGCCTATACGCCTCGGGAACTAAC
This sequence comes from Megalobrama amblycephala, assembly GCF_018812025.1. NCBI lineage: Eukaryota > Metazoa > Chordata > Actinopteri > Cypriniformes > Xenocyprididae > Megalobrama > Megalobrama amblycephala. The sequence goes on along the minus strand of NC_063061.1, from coordinate 30,881,058 downwards.
TCATAGGCGTGAAGAATAGCAGACTTCATAGATTCATATTTTAGACTCTCGTCTAGAGACAACGTAGAGCATACCTCCTGAGCTTTACCTATCAACTTGCACTGCAATAATAGAGACCAGACCTCTTTAGGCCAACGAAGAGAAATCGCGATGCGCTCAAACGCACTGAAATAGGAATCTACTTCAGATTCTCGAAATTGAGGTACTAATGCAATGTGCTTACTTATGTCAAATGTAACTTGTGATGGATCAGTCTGCGGAGAAACATCAGAGACCTGACCTGGATCCGACTGCGAGGCTGACCCGTTAGCAACCTTCATTGCCTCCAGATCCAGCTGTCGCAGCTTCACCTGCTTGTCAGCCTCAATCTCGAGCCTGCGTATCTCCAGATGCAGATTTAGCTCAGCCTGACGTGCATCGGCTTTCTCTTGTGCCTCATATTGCAAACGAGCCAAGCGGACTTTTAGTCACGCTCTGTCTGTTGAATCAAAAGAACTTGGAGAAAACGGATCAAACGGTGGCAAGCTGGCCTTAGCATCGGCAATCCCCTCCGCCTCGGCGTCAGCTCTACCACTCCGCTTATCCGCATCATCCACAAGGCTGAGATTTGCCACAGCAACGTCACCCACACGTACACTCCCGCTAGACTCACCATCCATAGTATTTGACATAGGAAGAACATTTAACTCACAAAGGCACTGCAACAATTTACTTTTTATGTCTCTCTTAAGACCTTGTTTGCTAACAGTAATCTTATAGTGGTCAGCTATCAGCAATAAATCTTGCTTCCTGCACAAATTAATCTGCTCTAACGATGGTTTAGTAACAAAATTCTGCAAATTAAACGTTTCCATAATGCACAATAAGCAAATGACACTTCAATACCTCCCCGTATGGGTACGACACCAGAAATTCCAGAAACTACTCCCGTCAATCGCAACCAGCACACACGCACACACAAATGATCACAATTATAAAAATTATTCGGGACTAAATGATCCCGGACGAGCCCCCATTAAATGTTACAACTTCCTAATTTTGGTCTAGGGTTAGAAGGGGTAACATTGAGATTGTGACCATTGCGTGTGCGGGTGGTGGTAGCAAGAGACGAAACGCTACGAGAACTGCCAACAAAACGGAATTTATTTTACAATCAAAGAAAGAGAAAATAGGCGTGAGAAAATAAGGATAATAATACAATAATGAAATACTAACAAAGTAACAAAAACAACAAAAAAAACAAAGACAATATTTACATAAACAAAAAGAAAAGAAACAAAAGTAATAAACCGGGGAAAAAGGACAAAAGCGGCGCCAAAGAAAAGAAAAGAACAAAAACAAAACCCAAGCTAGCTCAAGTTCAAAACTAACCTAACTTATGAAAAGAAAAATGAGAAAGCAAGTCTTCAGCGTATCAAACGCCATAACTTACCTACTCTTTCTACCCAAACAAAACATACATAAGTGGCGCTCACTTCTAACTGATGTGTCTATACATTGAAATCACTGAGTGTTGCAACATGTACGTCATGTGACATACTACCTGTCCATTTCCCATAGGCAATGAGAATCATGGTCGAAATAACAAATCAAAAACAAATTAAAGAACAAAACAAAAATGACAACTCCAAACTGTACAACATAAGAGTGTCATTGCACCAAAGAAAGTTAACAAAAGGGCAGATTTAAACAAGCACAAAAACAGGAAAACAAAAGCTATCTTCGCGTCCATCCAGCCGCTCTTTTAAAACCTGGCGCCCGTACAGGATTGGCAGCGGTAGCATGTTGTCATGTGAGCTGATGACGATTGGCAGCCTCCTGAACCAATAATCGTCCCGTGTAGGCGTGCCTAGGAGAGAGGAGGGGGGAAGAAAAAAAAACACACAGCGGCACAAACTACCAGGACGTAACATCAGCATAGAATGATTTCTGAAGGATCATGTGACACTGAAGACTGGAGTAATGATGCTGAAAATTTTGCAAAGAAACAAATTACATTTTAAAATTTCTTCCAAACAATTGGCTTGATTTTTTCCTGTACACAAAAACAGAGATGGGCACAAATACATCAAAAAATATTTAGTTACAAATTACAAATACTTACTCATAAAATGTATTTAAATAAAATACAATATACTGCTGTAAAAAAATATATATATATATTTTATATATATATATATATATATATATATATATATATATATATATATATATTTAAAAAGGGCGACTTTAATGCAATACCTAGTGAGCTGTTTTTAACTCACATGTTATAAATGCTTAATAAATGTATTTATTAACACTTATTTAACTCAAAACCAGATTCCTGGTTTATTTCATGATTGCAGCAAAAATTGACTATCATAATTAGACTGAAGGGTGTTGTATTTGTGCTTTTCTTATTAATATCTCATGACTGCCACTTTTCTTACTATGTTGCTTACCAGAAGTTTCTGTCTTACCCATGATACTCTCCAAAAAGGTCATGATGCCTATCCACAGCTTGTTTATCAAGATGAAATTAAACCCCTTCTTTTATCAATATATTTATTATTTTCACATGAACAATTTACAGAATCAGTTCAGTAAACTATTTTTTCTAAACACCCTCTCACCCCTGTCTTACCCCTCAAGAGACAGAACACTTGCATGGATATTATTACAAGAGCTTGAGCTAATGTGTAAGATAAAAAATATAATAATAATAATAATAATAATAATAATATATAAACACATTAAAAAAAAGTTAAAGTAAAGAAGGGTTACACTATCACAAAAGCATTTTCAAAGTAACATCCAAATTATTCAAATATTAAATAAATTTGCTCCAAATCTTTTCAAGCATCGATGATTATTATTTTCAAATTATACATTATTTTTTCCATAGGCACACAGGACAAAAATTCTCTAAGCTATACAGCATGACTGGGCAGTTCTTCTCATTTACAATGTATAGCTATACATTTCTTTGATGCTATCAGAGCCATATTAACAAAACGTAAATTCTTTCTTTGATTAAATTGGAGGACCTATTCATTGCCTGAAAGTGAACACATGTGAACCATTTATTCATGAGTTATAAACATGTTGATCAGCCCTTATTGATGAAATGAATGATTTGAGTCTGTGTTGGTTTCCACCCACACAGATCAAACTTGTTTGTACAGAAACACAGAAAATACTTGTTTGTATTTTTTAACAGGTTCAGTAATAAAGGAGAAAACATCAACTCACATTCCATTTGTTGATTTATCAGATGAACCTTTACCACTTCTCAAATGTCTGCGTTGTGTTTGTGGAACAGGAACAGCAACTTCTACGAGGAACATGCGGGTGGATGTTTGCTTTCTTTTTCCTGCAAATCATTGGGCATTAAGGCAGGTCATGCCTGTGAATATGTAATGTAATGTGTTGTAATGTGCTGTAGGGCTGGACGATTAATCGAAAAGTAATCGAAACCGAAATTCAGAACCTCTAACCGACGTAATTTTCCCATGTCGGTTATTTCGGTTTTTTAATCCTGTTAATACTTCCCCCTTAAAAACATAACTGCGTGTGTAGCCACGTGACTCCGCCCCATCCAGTAAGTGGCATAAAAGCAAAACACGGAGGCGAACGCCGGTTCAACACATAGTGATGGCGCGCGAGCGGTGAGCCTTGCGTCTTCACTAAACGTTGTCAGTTGTATTTGTTTTATGGTTTGGACATTCAAGCGATTAGACGATCGGATGTGTAGCCTACTATTATATCGAGCTACCGCGTTCGCATTGATATACATATATCTATGCCGCGCTCGCGCAGCTGCATGTGGCACGAACACTCATACAAACAGCTGCGCAAAACGTGAAGATCGCGCGCACACAGAGGAACGCAGAAACTTGTTGTCAGCGCTGTCCTGTGATTTATCACTAGAATAGCTTAGAAACTCAATAGTTATAGCATCTATTTTTTCTACTTTTGAAGGAACTATTTACAACCGACAGCTTCACAATTAATAGAGAGACGGTATGACTAATTCACACACCCAATCACTACTGGTACTGTGCTAATTTATCTTTATCTGATTTACAACGAGCAGAAACCTGTAAGAAATGTTACAAACCATAGATAAAATAACTGCTGATAGTGAGCTTATGATGTCAGATCACTCTTTCAACAGGAAAAAAAATATCCCACCTTAATAGTCAAACATAGGCTATTTACAGTACAAACCTTGTCAGTGAACTATGAGGGCAAAAAAAAAAAAACATAAAATAATCGTTCATTAATCGTAATCGAGGTAAAATGTTCAATTAATCGAGGTTTTGATTTTAGGCCATAATCGTCCAGCCCTAATGTGCTGTACTGTTTTGCTGCACACTGTTGTCACGTCACAATTTGTCATTAAACTCTTGCAGTTTAAATGTTATGTAGCGGCTGGACAGTTTTAATGGTTTTGTTTAAATCAGTTATTTTTACTAATTTTTTTTTCAGTAATAATATGCTCACATTACTAGCACATTATAAATATTAGTTTACTTAGTTGTTTTTCTGCAAATGAAATTAATAAACTTGAGTTTTAATTTAAGTCAAGTCACCTTTATTTATATAGCACTATCTACAATGCAGATTGTGTCAAAGCAGCTTTACAGTGATAACTTATGCAGACAGATCATAACACTGTTGAATATGAAATGTCAAGTGTCCCCAACTAAGCAAGCCAAAGGCGACAGCGGCAAGGAACCCAAACTCCAACAGGTGGCAAACAGGTGAAAATATGGAGAAAAAAACCTTGGGAGATTCCAGGCTCAGTCAGGGCCTCCTCAGTTCTCCTCTGAAGAACAGCGAAGAGTGCATGATTATGATTCGGTCAGCATTACAGGTCATAAACCCGATTGGGATTGTAACAATAAAAATGTTGATTCCAGTTCCATCTAGTTTCATCACGCCAGTATGGGACAGTTTGTTGGGAATCTGTGCCACTGGCTGTCGTGTCGTGAGGCCTTCACACAGGGGCGCAACTATCCAGTGTTAGAGGGGTATGCAGCAAAAAATTTTGGCGCCCCCCTCCCCCCACTTCTAAATAAATACGAGTGCCGGACATCATCATGTATGGGTTTGAAATAATAAATGTTTATTTTAAAGTATATCAGACAGCCACTGTAAGCCTACCATAATTATATGGTATATATGTACACATATACATATGTATATAGATATAATTAACAATGTTATCAAATAATAAAAAGTTACAAACAGAATAAACAGTTAGAACTAGTCAGTCACCGGTTCTCAATGCCCAATCCTAGTAACAATGTTGCTACCAAACATTCAAAAGCGCTCTTTAGTTTCTACTAAATTGTAACATGACGTGCCTTTTCACTTGCCCATTTATCTAGTATTGCATCGAATTAAATGGTTCGTGCCACACTGTTTTCAATTGAAATGACTGCTAATTGGTTTAAGCGATCATTACTCATGTTGGAACGAAGGTATGTCTTTATCAGCTTTAGCTTGCTGAATGATCTCTCCGCAGAGGCAACTGTCAAAGGCATTGTCAGGAAAACTCTCAGGGCTACTGTTACATTTGGAAAAACCAAATCAAGGTTCTCCTATAGGAGGAAATTTAATTTATCCAGAGCCTTTTCATGACCCCTAAGTAGACGGCTCGCTGGGTAAATTTCCTGAATGATATCCCTTGAAACATCATTGGTAGCTAGGGCATACCTTGTCACTGATTCCTCCAACTCAGCTTTTGTCATGTGTTCCATTTTAAAAATGAACTTAAACTTTTCGGACACAAGCTGAAGATTGCAAAATCTGTCAGACAACTCCTGAATTACTGTGTCAACAATTGCATTGAAAACCATGCACCTAAAATGGGTCTCAGGTTCCTGTTCATAATGGCCACTGCTGGAATCATCACCATGAAATCTCTTTTGCTTTCTGAAACGTCTCTCTCTAAACTCAGGGGAAGCATCCATCTCAATGGCTATTCGACGTGCAATGTCAAGGGATTTTTGAAAGCCCTCCACTCTATACTTAAGCAAGAATTCTTTAAGAGAGTCTATCATTCTAATGGCAGTGTCCATCGAGATGTTCACTGCTTGCATTGCCTTGCTGACATAGGTGATTTCTGACAACAGATCATACCAAACCAGGAGGCACATGAGGAACTCCATGCTGACAATCTCGCTAGACAGCGACTTTGCCCCTGAGACAGTTTTGCTGTCTTTTTCCACTTCCTCAAGCTTTTCCAAAGCATCAAGAATCCCCCCTAACTGGAAACGTACAGCTTTGACGGAGTCTATTTTTGCTTCCCACCTGGTATCACTCAGAGGCTTCAGTGTTATGTCCACAAATTCTTTCAGAATATCCCACCTCTTCACTGAAGCCGAAAAAACGGTGTACAGTCTTTGGAGAGTGCCAAAAAAGGTTAGACACATTCTGTTTGAAGACACAGCATCACATAACAGAAGGTTCAGACTGTGGCTACAGCAGGGGATAAATAGTGCCTCTGGACACTTCTGCTGCACCAATGCTTGCACACCCTTTGTGTATACCCCTCATATTTGAGCCATTGTCATAGCTCTGCCCCCTACAGTTAGCCAACTCCAACCCCAGGTTATCCAGCACCCCAGTCAGTGTTTCTGTGAGGCCTTTACCAGTTGTGTCTTTCACGACTGTGAAGCCAACAAAAGACTCATTGATGGTGGCATTCTTATTGTCATCTGTATGAACATACCGGATTATTACGGAGGCCTGCTCCTGCTTTGAAATGTCAGGTGTGCAATCCAACTCCACTGCAAAGTACTTGGAGGCTTTGACCTGGGCACAAATTTGACCAAGTACACATTCTGAAATTGAATCTAAAAATTCATTTTGAGTGCACCAGGAAAGATATCCTGTGGTTTCTTTAGAAGCTACCTTCCTAAGATGCTCTGCTAGTGTGACATCATATCGTGCTACAACAACAACTCTAGCTCCACCAAAAAGCTTACATGCAAAACAATACACTTTATTTGTGCTTTTGGAGTACAGTAACCAATCCCGCTGCACTTTTTCTACATTGGACATTGAACGAAAACAGTATGCTTTGGAAAAACACCTTCTACTCTTGTCTGATCTTGGATATGGTCCATCAGGACATTTCTGTGGGCCATTCTCAACCATACACTGCCTAAATGAGTCCCCAATCTGGTGTGGTGGTGGCCAGTCAGATGGATCTTCTGAGTAATGCCTTGTCTCAGCCCTCTCCTCTTCACCTCTCTGTTCCATTTCCACCTCCCTCTCCTCTTCACCTCTCTGTTTCACATTCTCTTCCACCTCATCTTCACCTCCCTTTTCCACATTCTTCTCCAATTCCTCCTCAGTGGTGAGTGGCTTTCCATCTCTGTCTGCACTAATTTTTACCCAAAAAGGACACAGTGAATAGGTTGGTAAACAGAACTTAGTTTGGTGTGGTCTAACTAATATAACTCCTACCTGATATCATCACTGGTCTCGTCTTTACTTGATGCCATCGCCGACATCATGTCTTTCTCTTTTACCCCTTGCCTGTGTTCTTCTCCACTAAGACATTGTCAAACAAACATTATGTAATAGATGTTCCATATTACTTTCCATATTAATAATATTAAGAAATGAACCTGTTGGTATCAAGTGGTATCTACACTTCCACCTAATGTTAGACCTACTTGTTGCCTTCCCCTGTCTTTCCTGATCCACCATCCTCACACCTGAATGTATATATATATAATATAGCAGCCTAAATTCAATTTTTAAATCAGCCTAGTGCTGGCATCAGATAAGACAACTATTACGCAGTAAGGTTATGATGCTGTTGAAATTACATTAACATTTTGGATTATAAAAAGTACAAATATGGCGCGCACACACACACACACACACATATAGATATGTAATTACAGGGTCACATCTCTATCTCTCTTTAAAGGTCTGTGCTCTATATATATATATATATATATATATATATATATATATATATATATATATATACATATATATACATATATATATACATATATATATATATATATATATGTGTGTGTGTACATGTAAAAAACAGTATATAAATATATACAATATAACACACGCACACAAATTTCAGCATATATATAGTATATGCTCCTTCAGAAATCATTCTAATATGCTGATTTGCTGCTCAAGAAACATTTAATGTGTACAATTGTACAAAATATTTGTGTACAATATTTTTTTTCAGGATTATTTGATGAATAGAAAGTTCAAAAGAACAGTGTTTATCTGAAATCTAATCTTTTGTAACATTATAAATGTCTTTACTGCCACTTTTCTTTTGATTGATTTAATGCATCCTTGCTGAATAAAAGTATTAATTTCTTTAATTTCTTTTAAAAAAAAATAAAAATAAAAATTCTTACTGACCCCAAACTTTTGAACGGTAGTGTATAATGCTACAGAAGCTTTGTATTTCAGATAAATGCTGTTCTTTTGAACTTTCTATTCATCAAGGAATCCTGAAAAAAAAAGTACACAACTGTTTTCAACATTGAAAATAATCATAAATGTTTATTGAGCAGCAGATCAGCATATTAGAATGATTTCTGAAGGATCATGTGACACTGAAGACTGGAGTAACGATGCTGAAAATTCAGCTTTGCATCACAGGAATAAATTACTTTGTCAAATATATTTAAATAGTACACAGTTATTTTAAATTGTAATAATATTTCACAATATTACTGTTTTTTACTGTATTTTTAATTAAATAAATGTAACCTTGGTGAGCAGACGAAACTTCTTTTAAAAACATTAAAAATCTTAGTGGTTCCAAACTTTTGTACTGTACTACTGTATATACACACACACATATATATATATATATATACACATATGTATGTCTGACAGCACAGCTGATCTAACATGAACAGCTAATGGTAAAAAAAAAAAAATCTATTTGTTTCCATGATAAACCAGCCTTATTGCATAAGTAATGTTTTCCAGCTTCTAGTCATTTATTGTGCATGCTACCCTATATTTACCAGTTGTCATTTTACTTTAATAAAATTGAGATATGTCATGCATGGGATTGGTACCAAAGGGTTTAACCAAAATCTAAATGTAGATATCAGCAACATTATTTTGCAGTAAGTTAGTAAACACATTGTCAGTCAACATTAATATTTGCAAGCCTCCAAGTTTGGTAGCAAATATATGCATGATTCCACGGTAAACCAGAGATATTAAAGTTATTTTCCAGATTCTTGTCATTTATTGTACATGCTACCTTATATTTTTCAGTTTTCAGCTCAGCAACCTCGGTTTTGCATATTCTAAGCTAGCTACATATTCTGTCTGCTACATTCCCAGTGTCACTGATATGACAGTTCAACAAACAAGTTAATAATATTAAGTCACTTACATTTTAGACAAAATAATGACTGTCTATTTTAGCAGCGAAAATAGATCCGATGAATCCAAACAAAGATCACAACATAGCGCATCTCACAGCAACACTCAACCGTGTTTTGAATGATTCAGTGTTTTGAACAAATCGTTTGAGTCAAAGATTCAATGACCCATTCACAAACATCTGTCTCATTCTTGATGAATCGGCCGTTTGAACGAATCGTGAATGAACGACTCAGTGACTCGCTTAATAAAACCGCTTATCACCTGCATTTGCGCCGATTTGCGCTCACTATCGACAAACCAATCAAATTTGTTCAAAACTTTTTTTTTTAATCAGTCCAAACACATTTTAATTTTTATTCAGGAGTTATGTATATACAAAACTATAACGTTTTATGACAGTAGTTTAGTGATAAAAATTTTGCAATTTTTTTTTTTTTTTTCAGTTTTTTTTCCTCCCATCCTGTAGCCACTCGCGCCCCTCCGGGAGAGTGTCCGCGCCCCCCCGGGTCCACTGATCTAGTTGACTCAATCTCTGCTGACACTTCAGGGCTGTGTTGTCGTTGTTTCTAGGCGCAGGTCCTCTATCTGATCTGGATAAGACCCAGATCCGGCTTACCACGGTAAACATACATCAGTCATCTTTTGATGTCATCCAATCATAGCTTTCCAGTTTAAAACTTGTTCTGAATAGTGATAAAACCAAGTATATGTTATTTTCAGGTTCAAAAAAACTTGAAGGTAATTTAATCTCTCTTCAGACCCTACAAGCTGCCGTGATTGAATTAGTAAAAGTACAAATATCTTGGTATCATTGAAGACAATGTTTTATCTTTTAGTTTTCATATTACTCAACTGAAGAAAAACATTTAAATTAAGCTTGGGTTCTATTTTAGGAACAAGTTTTGTTTGTCATTTAATGCAAGAAAGAAATTGGTTTCTGCTACTTTTTTATCTGTACTTAATTATGGCGACATATCAGTTTGCACATTATATCTTCTCTCTACTTTAGATGCTATTTATCATGGTGCTCTAAGATTTAAATTGAATTAATTAAATTAATTGTAAATCTTTAACTCATCATTGTGCCTTGTATAACAGAGTGGGTTCGCCCGCTTTGTCTGGTAGGAGAAAAATGCATTGGTACTTAAAGGTCCCGTTTTTCGTGGTTTTTTGAAGCTTTGATTGTGTTTATAGTGTGCAATATAACATGTGTTCATGTTTCGCGTGTAAAAAAACACAGTATTTTTCACATAATTTACTTATCTGTATACCGCTGTTTCCACTGTCATAAAAACGGGCTGATGACTTCCTTGTTCTATGAAGTCCCTCCTTCAGAAATACGTAACGAGTTCTGATTGTGCCAGCGGTTCCTGTGTTGTGATTCGACAGCAGCTCTTAGCGCATCTTGCCCGGAAAGGTCACGCCTCTTACCATAACGTGGAGATGCACGCGCTCAGTGTTACTGTAAACATGTCTTTAATTTTACCCTATCAATTTGAGCCGGAATCAGACCCGGTGATTGGACTGCGGGATGAAAATAACAGCGTTTCGACGACATGGCGACAAACACACTCTACAAACGCAACTCTTGTGTATTCCTGTGGGCGGAGGTTAGTCAAAAAACTGTTTTAGTGACGTCATTAAAGAAGGAAGTAGAGGGATGTAGTCCAAACTGGCCGTTCGATGTAGGCGACTTCTGTTAAATAAAATATCTCGCTTGGCATTGAACTTTGAGCTTTAAAATTTTACAGATTTTATTTATACTCTAACAACAACATTACACACTAACTAAAGTTTGAAACATGGGATCACGAAGAACGGGACCTTTAAAATCTTTAGGGCAAGTGTCCTCTATACTATTTTCATGTTTCCCATGAATCACATTGTGGCACAATTGTCAAAACTGATGCTTCAATAGAGATGTGAAGAATTCTAATGTGATTGTAAATGTTATATTAGTGATTTTATAATGTTAAATAATAAAATGACAAAACCTCACGCAGATGGAAAGAAATAACGCAAGCCATTACAATGCATATCTGTAAAGACATGTCACCAGTTTACACAGTGGAAAAGAAGGGATTTTGTGATCTGATCAAAACGCTTGATCCGAGATATGTAATGCCGAGTCGCAAGCACTTTAGTGAAGTAGAGTTGCCGCGGTTGTATGGAGAATGCCGACGGAAAATTGAAGCGGAGCTTCGCGATGCTTTATACTTCTCAACAACAACTGATTTGTGGACAAGCCGAACTACACAGCCATATATGAGCTTAATAATCCACTTCATCAAAGACTGGACATTGTGCAGTAGATGTCTGCAGACTTCATATTTTCCCGAGGATCACACGGGAGAGATGATAGCTCAAAGCTTAAAGGAAGCGCTTCAGTCATGGGAATTGCGAGAGGATCATCAAGTCTGTGTCACAACTGATAATGCAACGAACAACATCAAAGCACTGCAACTAAATGACTGGACGCGGTTACAGTGTTTTGCTCATCGTCTTCATTTAGCCATTGGTAAGTGTCTAATAGAAATTAATAACAATAATAGTTTTATAATTCTTTGACTTTTATTTTTGTTTTTATTTTATCATTTATACATCTTGTTATTAGGAAGTACCTATGTTGTTAATCTTATTAATAAATCTTAATTATAGAGATAAACGTTTTAAACATTTTTAAATGCATGCTACTTGTCTTGTGTAATTTGTCAGCTATTGCTACATTATGTTTACACATTGCCCTCTACCCTTTTAATCTATTTATACAGAGAGAGGTGTAAAAGTGCCCCAAGTTGACTGCGCAATTGGGGTGTGCAAGAAAATTGTGAGTGCCTTCTCAAACACTTGGAAAAGACAGCGCGAACTGGCCATAGCTCAAGTGCAGCTAGGCTTGCCTGCTCACAAGCTTATCACTGAGAGACCAACAAGATGGGGATCGCGCCAACAAATGATCGAAAGGGTCATTGAGCAGGAAAAAGCCCTATGTCATGATCACCGTCTGTTCCTGTCAGTTCCCGGACTACATCTCCCATCATCCTCTCTGCCACTCACCTGCACACACTTCACACTAATCACTAATCACCACACCCAGCTGCAGCTCATTACCAGGACTATAAAAGACTCTTACACACATCACCTCACTGCTAGGTCTTGTTTTCCCAGTGTAACATTTCCAAGCGTTTGTCCTGTTTATCCTGTCTGTTCCGGTTCCTGTTTCTGATCCCGGTCTGGTTCTACTGTTCGGTGATTGAAAGCTGCCTGCCTTTTGACCACTGCCTGTTCTCTGACTACGTTCCTGCCTGTCTCTGATGTTCCTGTTTGCCCTGTTTGACCATGCCTGTACGACCACGCTCAACATATAATAAAGCTTTGCATATGGATCTCACTCTGAGTCCCACCTTCGTCACAGAAGACCTAGCCACACCAAGATCCAGCAGCTTTGTTGGGCGCCCTAGTCCCAGCATGGATCCTGCAATGCACCTTGTCAGCCTTCATCAAGGTAACTACACCCTGGAGGCACATATTCAGAGATTCCTGGACATTGCTCATTTTTCTGATCTGCCAGACTGTGCCCTTATTGACTTCTTTGTTTATGGATTAAACGAACCACTAAAGAACAATTTACTCACCGATGGTCCCCGAGGGTCGTTCATGGAATTTTTGGACTTTGCCCTGCTCACTGTTGGTTCACCTTTTACCGTGGGTATCGCAGAGACATGCAACACCACGGAGAATCACGTAATGGTGGTCGCTAAAGACAACACTCACAAGATGGCGGCTAGCACAACAACAACACCAGTCCATATCTCCGCTGATCGCCCAGAGCAACGGCACGTCTCCGCTGATCGCCCAGAGCAACGGCACGTCTCCGCTGATCGCCCAGAGCAACGGCACGTCTCCGCTGATCGCCCAGAGCAACGTCACTTCTCCGCTGATCGCCCAGAGCAACGTCTCGTCTCCGCTGATCGCCCAGACCAACGTCACTTCTCCGCTGATCGCCCAGAGCAACGCCACTTCTCCGCTGATCGCCCAGAGTCACGTCACGTCTCTAGATCAGTCAGGGAGCGGAGAGGGTTGCGTTCCAGTGTGGCTGATCAACCGCTGACTTCAGCCCGAGCGGCTGGCATTCCTAAGCCTCCGCCGGCCGCTTCGCTCTCAAGCTCGCCGGACGCATCGTACTCAAGCTCTCTGGATGCATTGGACAAGATGGCCGTTTCGCCAGTGCCCACAGGCAAGATGGCCGCCCCTACAGTGTCAGTGAACAAAGGGGTCGTTCCAGCCGTTGAGTCCGCTCCAGAGCCCGTTCCAGCCAGTGAGTCCACTCCAGTCCCGCATGCTTTCCCTGTCAGTCCTGTGATGGCCAAGAGGGCTGTCTTCACTTTTTATGTTTTGGCGGTCTTACGCGCCTGGAGGATGCAATCAGGTGCTTCTGACTCGGGACCAGTCTACCAGCCCGAGCCCACTGCCGTCCCAGAACAGTCCCAGCCCGCTGCCGTCACCGAGCTGCCCACTCTCCCTAATACGGCCACGGAGGCCGTCACCGAGCTGCCCGCTCTCCCTGATATGGCCACAGAACACCCTTGGTCGGCCCTGCCGCTGCCGCCCAGACCGTCTGCCCTGCTGGCACCACCCGAGCTCCTTGCCCACAAACCCGCCACGGCCTCCATTGAATTCCCCAAGAACTTTTCTGGGGGGGCAGTATACCTGAGGGGGGGCAGTATACCTGAGGGTGGGGAGCTTGTGGGTGGGGACCCTGCACGGCCGTGGCCAACAACGGCCTTTGAACTGTCATGGCCGCCCATGGACTGTAACCCACTAGGGCTGTTTATGGACTCTGACCCACCGTGGTCATCTATGGACTCTGTTATGCTGAGGCTGCCCGAGCCACCTGACCCGCCGTGGCTGCCCGAGGCTCCTGGACCTGCATTGGGGACCCCGTTCCTGTCTGCATGCAGGTCTCCAATGCACCCACCCTCCCTCCCTCCCTAGCTGTTCCTTTTACGCCGCGAGGACGCGCCTTCCGGGAGGGGGCGTTATGTCATGATCACCGACTGTTCCTGTCAGTTCCCGGACTACATCTCCCATCATCCTCTCTGCCACTCACCTGCACACACTTCACACTAATCACTAATCACCACACCCAGCTGCAGCTCATTACCAGGACTATAAAAGACTCTTACACACATCACCTCACTGCTAGGTCTTGTTTTCCCAGTGTAACATTTCCAAGCGTTTGTCCTGTTTATCCTGTCTGTTCCGGTTCCTGTTTCTGATCCCTGTCTGGTTCTACTGTTCGGTGATTGATAGCTGCCTGCCTTTTGACCACTGCCTGTTCTCTGACTACGTTCCTGCCTGTCTCTGATGTTCCTGTTTGCCCTGTTTGACCATGCCTGTACGACCACGCTCAACATTTAATAAAGCTTTGCATATGGATCTCACTCTGAGTCCCGCCTTCGTTACACCCTAACACAAGTCCTGCAAGCTGACAAAAAGACCAGACATTTGGCTCTGACATGGCAGGACATGGACGTTCTTGAATCTGTAAATAAGGCATTATGCCCACTCGTAGAGTTTACAGATGCCCTCTCTGGGGAACAGTATGTAAGTGTTTCATATTTGAAACCCGTGCTTTATCTTTTTAATGAACAGGTTCTTAAGCCACAGAATGATGACACGCAGCTCACCAGGGACATTAAAGTGAACATTCTTGACTATTTGAATGAAAAATATGCAGATGAATCCACCCAGGAGCTGCTTGACATGGCTTCCCTTCTCGACCCTCGCTTCAAAACCACATACATAAATGCAGAACGAGTGGACTACATGAAGACCAGAGCTGCAGCAGAGATGGAGAGTCTTGCAGCTGATCCAAAAAGGCCTGTCGAGGGAGTCTCAGTGCAACTAGCTGAAGATGCTGGAGAAAATTCAGAATGTCCTGCTAAAAAACAGAAGAAAAGTTTGGGAAGCTTCTTCAAAATTGCTTCACGCCAACGGCAAGCTGTCCCCCAGTCAGAAAGGGAGTCCATTGAAATGGAACTTAACAGCTATTTACAGGCAGTTGAAGTGGATGGTGAGACCAACCCCCTGGAATGGTGGAGGCAGCACGAGGCTAATTTTCCACGTGTGGCCAGCCTGGCAAAAAAATATCTGTGCATCCCTGCCACAAGTGCTCCATCTGAGCGTGCTTTCAGCACAAGTGGGAATATTGTCACATGCCGCAGATCAGTACTAAAACCTGAGAGAGTTGACCAGATTGTTTTTCTCAATTTGTAATTGTTTTGTTTGACAGAATTTTTTATTTATTATTTAATTTATTGAAGTGTTCATATTTATTTGATTTTTTTTTTTTTTTTAAATGTTTCAAAAAGAGTTTAAATTTCTTTTGCTCAGGAAGTGTTTACAGTTTTGTTTTTTTTGTTTTTTAGAACAAGCGTTTAGATTCTGACATTTTCCCCAAATGTTTACATTTTTATACTTTCTGCAAAATTTGTTTTATGTTACTGAAGTTTTATTTATTTCAGTGCTCCGAGAAAGTATTAATAATCTGTTCTGATATTAATAAAAAGTCTGTTCTCTTTAAACTACACACATGTGGCCTATTTATTGTTATGGTGAAGTTGATCTAAAAGTTCACTCATTCACTACTAATGCTCTAAATAAAAGAAAAATTAATAAAATAAGATGAGAGCCTATTCTTTTTTTTATATTTATCATGTTATATGTCACATATGTTTACTTGAAGAAGGTCTGAGCATTCTTTGAGTAGTTATTGGCATTCAACAAGCCCACATTTTGAAATGACCCTATTATAGCCATCCAAACGCACAACACACTATACATCAGTTCTTTCTGGTTCTCGAATCTGATTGGTTGATAGCTGTGCGATATTCTAGTGATAACAGCACTCCTTTTCACCGTTTGCATCAAATCCACTGTAATTTTTGTGAATACTACTCTTGTTGTACCACGAACTGTAGTTTTAAGAGTTTTTATAGATGGGAATGTAGTTGTTTAGACCTGAAATATGTGACTCATATTTAATCAGCACCTATTTTACAATTTATTTAGACGTTTTCTGAGATGCAAGCTCCAGGCTGTCAATGGCCGTTCAAGGCTTGTGTACCCGCTGAGAACAGCTGTTCCAGAGCAAGTCGAATTGTGCTATGTTAAACTTGATAATTTAATATTAAGGCTATATTTATTATTTACTTACATCCTCTATATAGCATAGCATATTGGCTACAAGATGAGAAATATCAGACCAAGACTCTTTTCTGCTCTTCAAATACATAAAACATTAGCCTTTATTGACGTTGTGTTTCTTGAGCAAAGAAAACGCTTTACATTTTATTTTTTTCAAACATTAGCTCTTTATTTACCTTTGCATTGCAAAGATACAGAGATCTACAAACTGCGTGCAGCACTTCATTCACAATAGAGGTGGGGCGGATTTATGAGGTTTGACTGACAGTTTGGAGTTACTAGGCTTTGTCACAAGCTCTTAAAAATCCTTTTCATTCGTTTAATATTTGTAAAACCCACATACAGGTGTAAAGGTGACCAATAGACCCTTTTACTGTTTGTACACGATGACGTACAGTAGCAACGTATGTGTGCGCAGATTAAGCAACACAGACAGACAATGTTATTTTAAAAAGTTGACTTTATCAAATGGTATCCGGCTACCAGATCCGTGTACTATAGTGGAGTGGATAGAAGATGTTAGCAGATCGCCAAATATACAGTGGCCAGATATATATACATAAACTATAATATATATAATATTATAATATATAATATACTATATAATATACTATATATATATATATATATATACTATATATATATATATATATATATATATATATATAAATAATATAACTTTCGGAGTTGCTAACACGTTAGAACCACTGGGGAACAACACCACTTCCATTGCCAAAATGCACGCGCAACTATATGATCACATGGGCTGATGTCTATAGCATTGATTTTTTTTTTTTTTTTTAAATAAATAAATAAAACAAAAATGAGGAAATATAGGGATACGAGGTTTCCACCTGACACAGACAATATGTTCTTAACTGTGTAGCATTTTATTCATTTATTTTTTAGCATTGGGAAACACTGCTGTAGAGCACTGCTTTTGTATGTTTGACTGAATTGTACAATTGTGTTGATTTCCTACTGGCATTTATAATGGCTATTGGTGTTAATTTAAATATTGTTGTTCAATAAATATTATATTTTATATAAATATGTTGTGTATGCTATTGAGAAAAGGTCCATTAGTGCGTAATATGGATTAAAGGTGCCCTAGAATTAAAAATTGAATTTACCTTGGCATAGATGAATAACAAGTGTTCAGTACATGGAAATGACATACAGTGGGTCTCAAACTCCATTGCTTCCTCCTTCTTATATAAATCTCATTTGTTTAAAAGACCTCCAAAGAACAGGCGAATCTCAACACCGACAGTTACGTAACAGTCGGGATCATTAATATGTACGCTCCCAATATTTGCATATGCCAGCTCATGTTCAAGGCATTAGACAAGGGTAGGACGTCTGGACCAATGTGACTGTGTGTGTGTAGATGGAATAAATTCACATGGAGATCAGGTGGATGGTCACTCAGGGTTGCTTTACTGTATCTGCGACAAGAAGACTGGGAAAACAGGACCAAATGGCTTATCAGCATACAGCATATAGCACATCGATGTCGCATACAACGTCAGCAGGACGAGCTATGAGACTCTGATTATATACATTTTCTCAAATTGAGCGTGAACATATAGTGGAAAAATTCTTAAAGCATACATCCATGAAAATAAAATATAAAACACTAATACAGACAATTAACATTAATACAGTGAAAATATAAACTCAAGTAACCATCATTTTACATATTTTATATAAATGAAATGGAGAGAGAATAACGCAGCCCTTAGATGGCGCAGTTACACAGCAGAGAGCACGTGCGAGACGATACAGCACATGTGCTAAAAGCTAACATTCAGCTGGGGCTAATATTTTAACATAGAACATGACAAAACTCGAATAAAACACATACCTGGGAAAACAGGACCAAATGGCTTATCAGCATACAGCATATAGCACATCGATGTCGCATACAACGTCAGCAGGACGAGCCCCAAATCAGCCTCAGACCCCAGAGGGTTAATGTCTGGATGTGCACAGCTGAATCATCAGACTAGGTAAGCAAGCAAGAACAATAGCGAAAAATGACAGATGGAGCAATAATAACTGACATGATCCATGATATTTTTAGTGATATTTGTAAATTGACTTTCTAAATGTTTCGTTAGCATGTTGCTAATGTACTGTTAAATGTGGTTAAAGTTACCATCGTTTCTTACTGTATTCACGGAGACAAGACTGCCGTTATTTTCATTTTTTAAACACTTGCAGTCTGTATAATGCATAAACACATTCTTTATAAATCTCTCCAAGAGTGTGTAATGTTAGCTTTAGCCACAGAGAACCATCAAACTCATTCAGAATCAAATGTGAACATCCAAATAAACACTGTACTTACGCGATTAGACATGCTGCATGACGGACACTTTGTAAAGATCCATTTTGAGGGTTATATTAGCTGTGTAAACTTTGTTTATGCTGTTTAAGGCAAGCGCGAGATCCGGGGGCGGGGAGCATGAGATTTAAAGGGGCCGCAGCCTGAATCAGCGCATATTTAATGATGCCCCAAAATAGGCAATTAAAAAAATGAATAAAAAGAAAATCTATGGAGTATTTTGAGCTGAAACTTCACAGACACATTCAGGGGACACCTTAGACTTATATTACATCTTTTAAAAAGACATTCTACAGCACCTTTAAGTGAAAGTTACATTAATACGACTCTAGATGGTGGCAAATCTTTACGAGTGAATGAGTCAGTGAGTCGCAAAAGACTTTTTAATTGAGATTTTTTGGAAACAAAGGAGGAAGTTGTTTTAGCGCTGTTATGGAAAATTCCCTTAATTATAAAAAGGACAAATATAAAGATCACTTACCTCAGTGGACATTCAAATGGATTTTTATAATGGATATAATATTACGGACATCGACATGAAGAAAGAATGTTATATCAGACACAGCTATGGACTCGCTCAGAGGATCTCTCTCTCTAATACTGTACAAAATGCAATGAGTTTCAATGGACGAACTCAACGTTCTTTCGTTACTAGTTCTAAAGTGACGTTTTGGAATTTGTAACAGAGCTTCAGTCAAACTGTCAACTTGGTATTTGAATCCGTGGCGGAAGGAAGTAGTGCTGCACAAAAGAGGCACTTTTAAAGACACTCCGTTGTTATTTCTTATTTATTTACACACTCGTGCCGTCGAACTGTTGTATAAATGCAATATCACACTCATTGCTGTGTGATATGGCTGTACATCAGCACGCTGTGATTACATATGGCTGAATCACAGCTGTGCTGATGTTCAGCCAATATTGCATGGCTATTAGTGTGATATTGCTCATAATTCAACTTTTTTTTTTGATAATTATTGATGTAGAAAGTCCAGAGAACTGTACTGCACTGGTTTTATTGAGGTTAAGTGAAAAACTTTAGTTAGCAAAATTAGTTTTTTTTTTAAAAGACTCTCAAATATTTAATGAATGATTTAATTGACAGAAGTGGTTCTTGAGGCAAAGATGTTCAGAATGAGCAGATCTAACAAATTATATAAACATTATCATATGTTCATAGATGGAAAAGGCCATTTGCAGCCAATACAGGCAATGTACCAGAAAATACATGGTTTTTAAAGTAATAGTAATAACAGTAACAGTAATAACAGTAATAGCGCCACCTATGGTCCGATGTCCATCAAAATTTACATGCTTCTTTAGAATTATGTAACACATATGCACACCTGATTTCGTGAAGGTGTGCGCAAATCGGGAAGGAAGACCACTTTAAGCCATTTCATGGGATTTGCCATAGAAATACATAATTTTTACACCTTTTAACAGTTATAGCCCCACCTATGGGCCGATAAAAGTAAGCATGCTTCTTTAGAATCAAGTGCCGCATATGCTCACGTAGTTGATGCAAAGTTCTAAATTTTCGTTTAGGAATGACAGGCTTTTGGGTAGCCTTGGCCATGCATGTTTCGCAGATGACCCTGCTATAGCTATACAAGGGCAAAAGTTCAACATTTTTTGACAAACGCAGAGGTTTTATGGAGGTTGAGCCAAAAACCTAGGGCTCGTTCACCAAAGTTGTTTTTTTTAAATAAATATAGAGTCAAGGCACCTTGGAAAAAGACACTCTATGCCAATTTTCAAGTCATTCGGACTAACGGTGAAGAAGTTATAGCCATTTTCATGTGTTTTTCCTGTTACAGCGCCACCTAGTGGCCAATCGCTGCATCCTTTGTCACGCAATCACAGAATGAGTTCTTACATAGGTGTACTGAGTTTGGTGAAAATATCTCATTTTGTTCACAAGTCCTAGCCATTTTAGTAAAATTGGCTCCACCCACTTCGAACATTTTGGCGGCCCTTAGGGGTCGTGAATCGAAGTTTTAACTTTTTTTTGATAATTATTGACAAAGTCCAGAGAATCTTGCTGCACTGGTTTGGTTCCAATCGGGCGAAAAACCTAGGACTAGTTTGCAAAAGTAGGTTTTCAAAAAATCCAAAATACCCGAAAATTTCATAGACGAGTGCATAATTTTGTCCATCTTGAGGCAAGGACTCCAATGATATATGAGCCATTTCGTACTTTTGACCGCTGTAGCGCACCTGTCAGGCTGATCGGGCAAGCCTTGCTGACATTGTATACGGTGTAGATCTTCAAGAAGTTTCAAGTCTCTACAACGTTTGGTCTGCCTGATCACTTTCAGGGGAGAATGCTGTTCCTTGGAAATTTTAATTGTTAAAATTACCCAAGAGCTACCCCTAAATATTAATATAACACACAAACACAATTTACTAGCAGATGAAGATAGTAACACTTACTTTTGGCATTGATTCACACAATACAAGTATAAAACTCTCCGAACACGGTGAAAAAAAAATCTCAGCGGCGCAGTGCTCTGTCTTGAGTGAATCTGCACATAATCAGGCAGTGTTGGAGTGCATCAATATGCACATATGTGATTATTCTGTCATTTATGCTGCCTTTCTTACAATAATCACACTCTTCATATCTATTTCAACAGTCACGTTCACCAACATTGTTCACTGGACCAGGAACGACTTCCTACAATGTAAGTTACTAAGAAAACAAGCAGAAAAATCACTGTGTTCATGTTCTTCATGTAGAAGGTGAAAAACAAACATGACAGAAGAGTTTTATTGTTGATCATGTAAATGATGATTTGCACAGAATATCTACATTCTGCTGATACACACTGCTGATATATTAAACATGAAGAGTTCAGCTTCATTAAAGATCAGATTGATAATTCCTGATTCTGATGTGTTTTATCTCCAGATTCCCATCACCTCACTCTGGATCCGAACACAGTGAATGAAGGCCTACGTCTGTCAGGGAGGAACAGAGTGATTACTAACACTAACACAGATCATCCGTATCCTGATCATCCAGAGAGATTTGATGGATTTCTTCAGGTGTTGTGTAGAGAGAGTGTGTCTGATCGACGCTGTTACTGGGAGATTGAGTGGAATGGTGAATATGGTCCGTATATATCAGTGTCATATAAGAGCATCAGGAGAAAGGGATCAAGTAACGAGTGTCGGTTTGGATATAATAATCAGTCCTGGAGTTTGTTCTGCACTCCCTCCAGATACTCATTCTGGCACAATAATATAGTGACAGATCTCACTGTAAAGCCCATCATCAGGAGAATAGGAGTGTATGTGGATCACAGTGCAGGAACTCTGTCCTTCTACAGCGTCTCTGGAGACACAATGAGCCTCATCCACACAATCCAGACCACATTCACTCAACCGCTCTATCCTGGGTTTAGTGTTAATGAAAGATCATCATTGAGACTGTGTTGATGAATCAAAATACCCATAATGTAGGGCTGGGCTATATGGCAAAAAAATAAAATCTTGATTTTTCAGAACGATTGACCGATTCACGATTTCTACTCAGAAATAAAATTAAATAAGAAAATGCTAAATATTTCTTAGCCAAAAATAGCAATAAATAACACCAGTAATAGGCTATTATTAACATCAAATGCGTTGTAAAAACAGAAAACAGCAGCTTTCAGCCTGTTACCATCATACAAACATAAAATATCAAACAGGTTTACATGTTTTTGCATTCTATTGCACTATTTGTCCTATCGTTTTTATGTTTGGCGGACATGTTTAGGTGTTGCACTTGTCTCATGTCTTTTGCAGCGTCTCGCCCATGAAACGGCATTGTAAAAACACGGCGGTCAATTTAAAAAAATAAAGTTCAACTCTCGTTTAATAACTTTGCCTTTTTTCTCATTCCACTGCCTCACTGTGTCTCATTTTTATAACGCAATAACGGATTTCTGAATGAACAGCCGCTTAAGAACAGTGATGTGTTCTACATTCATGGAGCGTTACATGAGAGCGGTTAATCAGGCGTGCCGGCGCCATCATGAGGTCGGATCATTTTCTTCTCCTAATGCGGTTATGCTGTATTGTTAACATGTCTAATTGAACGCTTGCTAACATTTTTATTCAAAATCGCGATTTCTCGATTCCAAAAATAATAAAATCGAGGCAAAACATAAATTCGAATTAATCGGAAAAACCGCCCAGCCCTACCATAATGCTTTGAGCTCATGATGAATCAGTAACAGTGAGATGTTATAGAGTCTCTTATTTTCTCTTCATTACATTAAAGGATTAGTCCACTTTTAAATACACTTTTCCTTTTAATTTACTCACCCCCATGTCATCCAAGATGTCTTTCGTCAGTCGAAAAGAAATAAAGGTTTTTGATGAAAACATTCCAGGATTTTTCTCCATATAGTGGATTTCAATGGCTACCAACAGGTTGAAGGTCCAAATAACAGTTTCAGTGCAGCTTCAAAGGGCTTTAAACGATACCAGATGAGTAATAAGGGTCTTATCTAGCGAAACCATCGGTCATTTTCGAAAAAAATACAACCATTTATGCTTTATAAACACAAAATATTGCCTTGAATGTACTTTCCGTTTCCGCATTCTTCATAACGTTTACGCTGAATGTCCTACGCCTTCCCTATTCTACTTACGGAATGAACGCAGCGCCAGTTTCGTTTTTTTCTGTAAGTAGAATAGGGAAGGCGTAGGATTTAATTAATTTAATTAATTAATTTTAAAAAATGGGTTTGAATGAATGATTTAATGACTCACTCATAACTATTTCACTTGTTTCATTACTAGATGTTTTTGAACAAATCTTGAATGAATCATTCAATGTCAAATACATTTTAACATTCACTTGTCGCCTCCTAGTGTCGTAACGATGTAATCGATACAACCGTTATTTGAAGTGGCAAGTTAGTTTTAAAATGTGATTTGATCTGTTTGAATTGAGATTGCGATTTGTAGACACATTGATGTGGACGTGTCCGCATTAAAGCATTTCAGTCGCCCTTTACAGCAGATTTAGTTAAAAAACAACTGACCTAAATATGATTTTCAGTTACAATATGATTTTCAGTTACTGTCCACCACTGGAGCTGAACTTCTGTCAGTGAAATAACATGTCAGAATAAATGTGTGTAATGAATCCTCAGAGATCAGTGTGTGTGTGTGTGTGTGTGTGTGTGTGTGTGTGTGTGTGTGTATCTGCTTTTCTCAAGCTTTATTTGTTGATGGAAATTAGTCATTCAATTCTTAGTGTAGTGTCACATAAATTATTATCAATATACCTATCAAAAATACCTATTAGTTATACAAGCATTAGTTATGCTTGTATTTTAATGCATTGTATTTTTAGGACTTGCATTTTTATGGGCTGAAATTCAACATGGTTGCATATTTAAGCTGTGAATATTTAAATTCAACACATTTTCATTGTTAAAAATTCAATAATCTGAAAATGTGTGTGAAATGTTTTGAATTGAAATATTCACAGCTTAAATATGCAACCATGTTGAATTTCAGCCCATAAAAAATGCAAGTCCTAAAAATACAATGCATTAAAATACAAGCATAGTTAATGTAATAAATTTTTTTTTCCTCTCAATTAGTGCAATTCAAGATGATTTTTGTTTCAAAAACATATGGCATTATTTTACTTCCATAGTATCATTTAATAATAAAGTAATTTGTTGTAACATTGATAAATGTCAATTTATTAATAAATGTACAATATATAAAACCAAATCATCTGCTCATACTGTAAACCTTGATCAGTGAAATTATGAGCACAATTAGTACAATCTAATCCAGTTTACTTTACAAAAGCGCATGAGCAAGCATCTCATCTGTATCCCTTGATATAGTCTAACGCCCTTGAAATTAATAAAGAGAAGGGACAAGGATATAGATTAGTTGTATTTTAAGCAGCACTATATGCAAGGTTCCGAATAAAGATCTGTATCACTTGAATAGTTGTATTGATTGATGTTTATAATAGCCTTTCTAGGATTTCAATGACTTGCAGTGATTCGATCATTTAATTAAGATTTAAAGTTGATTTCCAGTCACTGGGTTACAATGGCTGAGACTGAGTTACACACAGTTTTGTCTTTTATCATGTGATTTTGAGCAGTTTTGTCTTTTATCATGTGATTTTGAGCACTGTATTTATTTTGTGCTGTTGCATTTGTACATTTTTTGGTAATAATATGCACCATATGTTTCACAATTTAAGTCATTTACAGCGGCCTTTCATATGATGCATTTCCAACATTAATTGCTTCTTTAATTTTATGATCACTCTTTTCATGGGGAAAAAAAGGCATCTTATTTTACGTGATTACAAAAAGTGTTTTATTTCTGTAGATGCAACATTTGTCCAGAATGTGGCGATAAATTACAGCCATGAATATCCTACTATATTTGAAAGCTCATAAAGCAAGTGTTTATACCAGGGGTGCCCAATAGAGTACGCTCTATAGTGTGACTGTTTGTTTGAACTGAAGCGCTACAGCGATGTCAGAGGCAGAGCACACATGAACCGATCATCTCTTCCGCTTTACAGCATGAAATAAACATGAATGTATGTAGGATGAATGAATACTGAAGGTATGTTGAAAGATACAGTACAACTTACTGAAATCCGTATAATGTATTGTCACATGTAACGTTAATCGATCAATCATTGTTTCAACCGCGGAAAAGCGGCAATAAAATAGCTTGTAAAAATGTCACATTTTTGTAACATTTAACTCAGAAAAGCTGTTCAATGTCAAAAAACTTGTGTCCATCGGATGAACACTTCAGAATCTGGGCGGGATATTGAATTTTTTATCTACATATGTTTAGTTCTATCAAAGTCCCTTTAAGACAAGTCATTTCACTTGGCGGCCATCTTTGAAACGCCTCTCGGGCATCCTGGGCATCCATGCAGCTCCTATCTCTTTGAATGGGGAAACATCAAATTCTCCAAAGCTGTTTGCCAAGCTTTCAATTCAATTTCATATTTGAAATCACCAATGAATTCTGACAACAACTGTCTCATAATTTTTTTTTCCCCAAATGCTCAAATCATGACAAAAGGACTGTATTTTTTAGGCTGGATCAAGCTAATGCGCATGCGCAGACCTAAATGCGCTTCTGACTGTTTCTATAGAAACCAGTGCTTCTAACGGCCGCTGCAGTGACACGATGACTTTACCAGTCGGCGATTGGCTCTTATTTTGAAGGCGGGACTTATTCCGCCATATTGCGCATTACACTTTCTCCCATTCAAAACAATACAAGTGACATGTCTTGTGTTATTCTATAGTCTTTGGTTTATATTTATATGTATATATGTTTTATTTAAATTACTTAACCCTCAGGGGTCTGAGGATTTTTGGGGCCCTGGAGAAGTTTTGACATGCCCTGACATTTGTGCTTTTTTCAGTTGTTCATAAACATATTAATGGAAAAAGTGTCATTACACTGTATTCAGCACAAACTAGGCTACAATAACATGTGGGGAACATGTATGTACATGTTTGTGTTTCTGAAGGAATAACGTTTATGCGTGGTTATTGAAAAAACAAAAAACTTAAGGCCAAAAAATATATATTTAATCTTTGTTCACAGGACTTCTGGGTATTTGAGGTTGTAGACTAGAGTTTTTGCTTCAAAATGAGGTAAAAATTATGCTACCTGCTTGTTCATATAAAACAATAGAGAGATTTAAATTTTCTAAAACATCTTTGGTCAAGAAACACAGTATGCGTGGAGGTTGTGAATCCTCATGAATAATGGGTGATTCTCACCTGAGAAGACAAAAGAATCGAATAAAGAGCTCTAATGACCTGCATAAATAATGAGCTCTTTCAGTCAGGTAGGCTGTGAAAAAACCCTGTTGATCATGTCTCAGCTCATCATAATGTAAATCAAACATACAGAAAAAACAGCAATACTGTGAAATATTATTACAATTTAAAATAATGGTATTCTATTATATTCTTTAAAATATAATGTATTTCTGTGATGCAAAGTGTCTGAACAATTACGTTACCTCTATGGCATTTCATATAGGCTTTTAGATTAAAAGCATGCACATTTGGAGAAATACTGATGGATTCTCATATGTTTGTCAATTTTCTATACAGAGGAGTAATATTTATTCAGGATTTATTGTCATTACTATGAGTGCTGGATACTGTGTTTTCAATTCATACTTGCAGCCGGAGGGCGCTATGTACACCTTTAGTCCACAAATGCCTGAGCACTAAAGAAGAATAGGCAATCCAGGAACTAACCGAACTAACAGAGGACAGAGATCGCTAACTATGGCTATTCAAAACACTTTTCAAGACAATAAATACACGATTGAGACGATGTATGCATGTATTGACTCAGAATTTGCGTCTAAATAGCGCTGGCTCCGTGGGCGTGGCCGCATTAGCGGATAATGAGCTGAATCACGGACTTCTGACATGGCTCTCTTTTCATACAGATTACATAAACACAGAAGGTTTGTTTTCGATTTGACTTACACGATTTAAAACCTGACATTTCAATGTTTTTTTAGACAAGTAATTTTTGTGTCATTAGTATTCACTAAGTTACAGTTCATTTTCTGAGAACTATCAGATTGGACTTCGTTCAGAGGGAGACGAGAGATCACGCATCATGTTAGTTTTCTTTATTTTACAAAAAGCACAACATTTTGTTGTTACTCTGAGTGTACACAAATAAAAGAAGATATTCCACAGATTAAAATGGTGTATAACTCTTAATTGTATGTGCAACATTGACAGAGTATTTTGAGTCTCTTTCACACTGGTTAGAAAAAAAACGCGGTGATCACGCCGGCGTGACCGCCGACCCGAGAGTGTTAAATATACAATAATGAATTTGCACTGAATAGTTCAGCTGCATTTTTTGAATTCTGGGTGGCAGTTGAGAGAGTTGAGTTACCGTGACGTCTGCAGCGCATCCTCAGACAACAAAGAGGACCGTTAAAGGGGCTCTCTGTAGGAATGACACCCAGTGTTCAAAATAGGTACTGCAGTCCAAATTCAAAATATTGTTTGGCCCGCCCCCTCGTTCAAAGACGCTGGTTGCCAGCAACAATAGGGAGTGCAATTGACAATGAAAGCTGAGGAGACTTAAACACTGTAAGCTGATGAGTTGATTTATCTGTTTTGATATGCTGTTGTTCATAGAGATATTAGATGGATTCAGAAGCTTTTTAGTAGAGATGCACCGATTGCAGTTTTCTTGGCCGATTCAGAGTTCCGATTTTTTGTTAGTGTGATCGGCCAATACATATTATTTTCTGATTTTCTTTTTAAGAACTATAAATGACAACATATACAAACAAAAATCTACTTTTCTTCAATGCAGAGTTGTATTTTCATTAAAAAAAAAAAAGTAAAAGTCAGTAATAAAATATAAACAGCTCAAATCAATGCAATAGAATAAAGAGAGCTATGAAACTAAGTTTTTCGGGTTAACTGGGTTTTTATTCAGGTAAGAAATACTACAGAAATTAAAGTAATCAAATGTAAAATAACACATTGTGTTATTTTGCATTGGTTACCTTAATTTCTGTAGTCTTTATTGCAAATAATTCTTACCATTAAAGTTATAAATCGTATTCAGTCAAGAGCAGAAAGTGATTTTCTTTGTCTTTTGTTCTTTGATTAACATGACAGACAGCAGCAGGAATACTGGACTGCTGTCCCTTTAAGAGTTTATGAACGGTGTTCAACGGACCCAATAAGGATTGCTAATGTGTCGTCATCATGACGTATTCCCAGTGGTGAACGCAAAGCATTTTGGGAATTTGCGGCACAAACATACATAGGGCGCCAGACTTCTTTGCATGGAGGGAAGAATGTAGTGTTCGAGATGCCGTCTACCTGCTGTGTTATACAGTAACTTCAAGTCGCTGCAGCAGGCCCAGGTCTTTTTTACAGATGGATGGGTCCAGGACCTGGGGCATATTCTCCGCAGGGGCGGAGCCAGACATTGTAAACATTCGGGGCTTAGACCAAATCTATATTTGTCCAAAGACAATTTAATTTTCTATTAACAGCTTTACTGACATGAAAGGAGCTTTTGTTGACGTATTCTTGTTCAGAAAATGTACATTATTTGACACTGTAATTTGTAAGACTTTGTTGGATGTACCAGCTCTAGGGGGGTCCGGGGGCATGCCCCCCCGGAAGAAAATTTTGAAAATTTTAAGGTTAAATGCATCAATCTGGTGCTCTCTGGAAACTCAAAATTAAGAGCTTCAACCCATGTACAGTGTGCAAATTGAACAAAGAAACAGCATTGACTTGTACCTGGACATTAAAAAGGGTTCAAACATCTTTTTTACAATACTTTTGTACGATTTCTTTTTAAAAGATAAATCCTTGAGCTTTTATTTTGATCACCAGATCACCAGCCGATCGCGTGCGCAGATGTGCGCACTTCTCTTTAAAACACGCAGCACAGACAGAGTGTATATATAATTAATCGCTGTCTTTTGCTGTTTTATATAGGCACAAAGCCATATCACGGTTTCGATTTTAGCTCGTTGTAAAACGTAAATGTTCAGTTCATTATGAAACGGTGGCGGCAGTACAGGGTCATTAATGGGAAACACTGAATGAATGTATTGCTGATAAATGTGCTAAAGTTGTCATATCGGTTGTTATATAACAAAAACCCTTCCACTGGACCGAGAGAGAGTCTCGAGGCCTGCCGCTGCTCTGAGTGAGTGACAGGAGGCGTGGCTCTGTACAACTGCGGTGTGCGTAAACGCGCTGTCGGAGAGGAGAGAGAGAAAGCGCTGCCGGTGTATGGTCGGATACTGTATGCAGTATATGCAAAGCCAAAGCGCAATGAAATAAAGCAACTTATGATTTCGGGGGTTTACATAGGCTATTGTCCAGTGTCATATTTGCTCAGTGACAGTCATTACATTCGGGGCTTGACTCAAAACATCCGGGGCTAAAGCCCCGGCAAAATCGGCTGGCGCCGCCCCTGATTCTCCGTACCTCGCTTAATACCTCTGAGATGATTTGACAGATGCCAGATCTTCTAATCGTGATAACTGAATTCTGGCTAATTTGGTTCTTCAAACGATTTTGCAGATTGGATTAAATTATCTGGATTAAGTTGTCTAAGATTACTGCATGTTCTCGTGTTCCATGAAAAGGGCAGATATCGATACATGAAACCACGATCAGCAATGCAGTGATTGGCTGGAGTCAAGACGGCAACGTAATGACATCATAGAATGAGAAAAGACACCTGACAAAAAACTTGACGAATTTCTAGACATTTATAAGGAAACAGCCAAGCGAATAAATGACAGAAGAACGACATAAATGTTATAATAGATAAATGAAATGTGCACTATTTTTTTTTTACATGAAATTATTTAGGCTATATTCACATTTTCTAGTATTTGTACAGGCAATTTTTTATTTCAATGTCGTAATTAGCAACTAATTTACCTTTGAAGCATATTTGACAGCATTAATTAAAGTTTCTTAAGGGTCAAGATCAAGTTATCTGCATCTCCTGCGCTTCATCAAGCCACTCCCATAATATCTGTCGCGGTTCAAATGCATGTATGGCATAGACATCTGTACATCATGCGTGTAAGACTCCAATAAAAATTATTACGTAATTATTCCCTCACGAATTAATCTCTCAAAGAGTAAAACTGTCGGTGTCTATATTATGACACTACACAACATTATTCACAGGCAGATTTGCTTTATGTATTTCCCCAGCGTCGAAATCAGGCACATAATGTCAGGAAACACGATTCCTGGCTGCATGTCAATATCCATGGATTAGGTTTATTTGACAAGTTGTAAGAAACACTTTCGAATCCAACCTGTAGTGTAATTTGTTTGTTTTACTCGCGTTTTTGCAGTTTCTCCTGTTAAATCCAGTCATGCAGCAGGTTCTTTTGCCACTCAGTCCAGCTGAGGGAGTGCGTTCCGGCGGGACGTCGATGCATACCCTCTATCTATACAATGGAAGGAAGCGGTATGGTGTGGACGCAGATATAGGCTGCGTTCCACTCCAGTTTTAGACACGCACTCGCGAACTTCCCTAAACACTTCCCCTCGGGGGAATCCCCACCGCCATTTTGAAGTGCATTCCACTTCGTGAAGTGGACGAGGGAAGTTTATATGGACAGACCCTCACTCCCTCGATTTTAACCGAGGGAGCGAGTCTAATTCATATGTACACTTCAGGCAGCTCCATAACCCACAATGCAACACGATTATGACGTCACCACATTGTAACACCTCCTTTGATTTTTTCTTAGATGTTACTCTGAGGGGTTCAGCAGATTTGACATGTACTGATAAAATCTCTTCACAAAACAAAATCTTGAAACCTATTTTATTATTCCCACAAGCTTATTTACATGTGCCACAATGTCAAATGAATTAAAGTCTTTTAAATGAGTCAGAAAGGTGAATTAAACTTAGCGTTAGTCCAGTCTTTTGATGAGTTGAAAGATGTGATGAAGATGAAGTGAGCTTTAAATCCACCAGGTTATTTGAGTGCGATGCAAGGTTTGAAGTCCTATTATCCACAATGAGAGATAATCCTTAAACGTCGTTTTTGGAGTCCTCCACCATGTGGGTAAAGGCCTTGATCTGTAGCCAATTGGTTACCTCATATATAGGGTGTCCTGTATAATAACTTTGTAAAGCCATCAGTAAATCTTGGGGATTTATTTAAACAAACCTGAGTTGTGTTGATGTTTATTTAAAGGTGGACCTTGTTGCATATGTTTATGTAATTAATTATATAATTTTATATGTTTTGTTCTATTTATGTGTGTGTGTGTGTGTGTGTATATATATATATATATATATATATATATATATATATATATATAAGTTTTATTTAAATTTCTTAAATATACAATAATGAGTTTGCGCTGAATAGTTCAGCTGCATTTTTTAAATTCTGAGTGGCAGTTGAGAGAGTGGAGTTACCATGACGACCGCAGCGCACAAAGAGGACCGTTAAAGTCCCTGTAAAGTCATTTTAAAGTATGTGTTCAGAAAAATGTGTTATTAACCACCCAGCCAAATTTGAATGATTAAAAAAAATCTGCAAGTAAATGAAATAAGTTATCAAAATCTCGATAAAAATAGGCAGCGAGGTCTGTTCAGTCACATTCACCAAAAACAGCGGATTATCTGCGAATCCCAGCTGTCTGATGAAAGTTTGTAAAATTATCCGGTGTAGAACGATCACTTTAGAATCCTTCATATCATCGTTTTAGGACATTTAAATAAGGAGACCGAGCATATTGTATATTATAACAACCATGTAATATGCATTTGCGTGACGAAGGCATTACTAGCTAAATGTGCAAAGGGCTGTGTCGGTACACGATCCGTTCCACGCATGCATAGTAGACTCTTTAGAAAACGTATGCGCAAATGATAATTCTGTTTTGCAACGACCTGCACGATCCGTTCTGTGTGTGTGAGAGAGGGAGAGAGAAAGAGAGAGAGTGTGTGTGTGTGTGTGTGAGAGAGAGAGAGAGAGAATTTTTACTCTTAAATAAAACTTATCTGTGCACATATGCTTCTTTCAAGTCATTTCCATTGTCAGTTTGAAATACTCTATAACGTTTCCCCACACTTGTTTGTAGTTATTTCTTCATGTACCCAGCAAACATGCCAGTGTGGGCCCACTGTGGGTATGTGTGGGTTTTCTGTGGGACAGTGTGGGCAAGGGCAAACCCTTTGGGGCCCCATGTGGGCTATCTGTGGGCAAACCCACAGTGGGCTTGCCCACAGAAAACCCACACGGGTCCCCAGTGGGTTAGCCTTTGCGGGGCCCATAGCAGTTTTGCCCGTTTGGGCCCCCATGAGGGTTTACTCTGGGCAACCCACTGTGGGTTTGCCCACAGAAAACCCACACGGGCCCCCAGTGGGTTAGCCCATGCGGAGCCCATAGCAGTTTTGCCCATTTGGGCCCCCATGAGGGTTTACCCACAGTGGGCTTGCCCACAGAAAACCCACACGGGTCCCCAGTGGGTTAGCCCATGCAGGGCCCATAGCAGTTTTGCCCATTTGGGCCCCCATTAGGGTTTACTCTGGGCAACCCACTGTGGGTTTGCCCACAGAAAACCCACAGGGCCCCCCGATGGGTTAACTCATGCAGGGCCCACAGAAGTTTTTCACTGTAGGGCCAACATGAGAGTTTACTGTGGGCAGCCCACCATGTTAACAGCACAGTTAAATCATTGTTAAATCAGGGTTAATCAAACTATTTTTTAACGATTCAGTAAAATGTCATATATGTCATTACATTCAACAGCCCACACCATACTTAACTAAAACTGCACACAGTCAAGATGTCTTTGCCTGTTTGCTTAGCAGCTGTTTCCCTGTTCCTTTAAAAATCTTGTTGCAGTGTTCTACTAGTATGTAATATTAAAAAGAACTGTTTATAATGATTTCTTTCTTTTTCTTAATTTTTTTTATATTGGAATTATTATTCATTAGGTACATTTGCAAAACAACTTAAAATGTATAATGTTCTCATCCTCATAATTACTTAACATTTTCTTTAGGAAAATTGCATCCTATGTTTTGACTTTACTTAAAGCCATCAACAATGCATTTATAGAGGTTAGTAGCCTAACTATTATCATTCACAATAAGTACTTATAAAAACACAACACAGGTATTAATAACAATATATTCACTTATTTGACAGAAATAAATCTGAATTACTAAAATGTCATTGTTATATAATAACATTATAGCGATGCAGGTTGCATCTTTATAAATTCATGGAATTGACTGATTAATTAATACTTATAAATCAGTGTAATGGATTATGAGCATGCGCACTGAAAAAGCAAATGCATGACTTATAAGTAATGATAAAAATAATATAAATGTAACTATAACTGTTCTTTGAATGCACTATATGTCTTAATGAGTTTTTAAAATATATTTATAGAATACTTAACATAAATAAGTATAAATAGAGCTAAAATTCATTATAAGCATAGACTTCATAGAAAGTATTACCGTATATATTAAATAAAATTAACTTATTTGTCACAATAAAACAATGTAAATTGCTGATCAATGATGCATTTGTTCACTATTATCATTGGTCTTCATCAGTTATGTGTGCATATATATATATTATATATATATATATACACACACACACATAATAAATACATCACTGATGAATTTGATATTATATATTTCTGAAATGGCAAAAAAGAAAAAAAAATATTATTATTAGCAGAGCCTTATTAGTAATACGGAAGATGGCACGTGATTAATTCTAACCAATGAGACTGCTGGAACTGCATCGCTAATGAGCTGTCATTCCGGATTGGACTGCACTGCCCAGTTCTGCTTCAAACAGGTAACGTAAGCTTTTTAAATTATAAGCTTTTTTAAATGGTAGTAATTTCTGAGTTTTCTGTTACAATTAGTGTAACAGATGAAAATGCTAATGAATTTATTGACTAAAATTAAATTACACCAATTTTTAGTGTTTTAATCTGATTGTAACGTATGCTGCCGTTTAAATGACTAACGGTTATAACGGTCGACTAGCCGATTTTCTGGTAATCTATACTTTATATGTACTTTAAAACTGCATAAATTCAATGCCTTGAATTGTTTTACATCCATTTTGGTGTTAATTTGATTTATTATTGTTCTCCTGTTGCTATTTTAGCGAACTACGACCGAGCTATAATGATTCAGTCATGTCCGTTTTATAGTTAAAATAGCGACGTAAACGAGACCTACATTAAATCTCGTTACATATGATTTTATAACCGTTCATACATCGATAAACACTGTGCGCTGACAGTTCAGACAGCAAACCATATTTATTTATATACATGTGCTTTGTATTTTTATATTGTTATCATATTAACGTGACCTAAAAATATAAAATTGAACGCTTTGTCTCACGCGCAAGCTGGCGCGTGCACGGAGAGAGAGAGAGAGAGAGAGAGAGAGAAGTCATTGGCCTGTGTATTTCACATGAAAACAACCATCTGTAATTAATTATGAAAAGATATAATTTCATGGCCTAAATGTTTTAGTTTTAAAACTAAATGTTTTAAACATTTTGCTTGTTATCTGTTAATCTTTTGGGTATCACTGTCTCTGACAGTACAGTGGTGCCATGTGTCACATTCTCAGATGTCATTGTACATATTCATGAATAAAAGATTTAAACTGGCTTCATACCATTGAAATGTTGTTTGTCCTCTCTCTTTTCAGTATTCTTTGCCATCTAGTCCTGATTCCTGACTACAGGTCTTCAGGATGACCAGGAACTACAGGACGGTTTGAGCTACACTCTGCAGGACGTTGGTCCTCCATGACCAGGACTGGACACCACTGTCGTAAGTGATCGATCTATCAGTCATTCTGGATCTCTGAATTGTCATGTTCAGAACATATCACAGGGGATATCAGCTCTGGGCCTCGAGGACTACTGTCCTGCAGACTTTAGCACCAACCCTGGTCCAACAGACCTGAACAAGCCAATCGAGCTCTTTTGGTTTACTGACTAGAAAGTCACATGTGGTGAGATTTATCAGGTGTGGACATAAACTGTGCAAGACAGTGCACTTCGAGGACCAGAGCTGAGAACTCCTGACATGCTGATTAGTCAATAATCACTGATGAAAAATGAATACAGTACATTTTAATTTGTATAGATTTATTCAATATTTCTTTCTCTCTTTTTCTCCTTTGTGATTTTGTTAACCACAGCTAAATAAACCTAAGGAGAGCTGCTCAAGCACAGGTCACTGCATCTTTTGCTGTGTAAGTACATTTTTGACTGTCAGACACATTCTCAGTATTTGCATTTATTTTAATAAAAATTACATATTCATGCTGAAAGTTAAAGTCATCAATGATTTCTTACATTAAAGGTATAGTTCTTCATGTTGTTCCAAACTTGTATTACTTACTTTTTTCTGTAGAATGCAAAAGAAGATATTTTGAAGAATGTTTCATCTGTTTTGTCCATACAATGTAAACTGCTTTGGATCCCATTGACTTTTTATTGTATTGACAAAAAACATGGTCAGTTTTCAAAATATCATCTTCCACAGAAGAAATCATGGAGGTTTGGAATGACACAAGGTTGAGTAGCAAACAATTTTTTTCTTTACATTGTGTTGACAATTTTAGTAAATTGTTCTCATGGTTTCAGTTCATCATGCCCTCAATTTGTTCACTCTCTGTATCTTTCTCTCTCAACAACAGTCTAAAATTGTTTTTAACATTAATAAACAACATCTGGAACTATTTTTCAGGAACTCAAATTATTCTCAGGTTTCTCCAGTCAAAGTGCATTTAGATGTACTCAAAAAATTGTTCCCTGGGTTGGAAATGTCCTAACCCTTGGGAAAACACAAATGTAATGTATACAAAACTCGTGTTTTGTTTTTTGTTTTTAAATTAATGTTTCAATTGTTGTTTTTTTCTCACTTTAGATAAAAAAGCGCACAAAAAGCGGCCCAGCCACAGCTTCCGAAGTGGAAACTCCTGTTAAATCATGGCTCCATAATGCAAGAGACTGGGATGGTGGAAGGAGCAGAAGAACCAGAAGACTGGAGATCAGGCAAAGATCTACTGGTACCCAAGGGGATTGATCACTCATCTCCATCCACAAATGAATGATTTCTGAATGATCATGTGACACTGACAACTGGATGCAGGCTGCTGAATATTAAGTTTTAATATCACAGGAAAATTTTACTTTGTAAGATATATTAAAACAGTTCAGGGCTCGACATTAAGCCTTTTCCTGTGACGAGTAAATCGGTCATTCACAAACTCTGTGTTGTAAATACAATTTATTCTGCAGCATCAGTGTTAAGGCCGGCTGTGACGTATAAATCTGCATATTTATGATATTTTTACCTTTATAAAGGGCATTTTGCCCATTATTAAATAAATGCTTCATCTTTCATTTTAAATTCTTAAATTTGATCAATAAATTAAATTAGTGTAATAAGACACTGTTACCAGTCAATTTAAATAATTTACACTGAAAAATTACAACAGCATTTAAAAATGTTGTGAGATTAGATAATAAAAAAATGTCGGAAAGAATGATACTTTTAAACATGAAACTAAACTGCCAGTAGGTGGCGGCAGGTAACTGTCTTAATGAGTGAGTCATTGAGTCATTAATTCAAACAATGAAATGAAATCAGTGTCACATTTTCAATTGTGATGGTAATTCAGCACTCTTGGTCATGTTAGTTCACCCCAAAATGAAAATTCTGTCATTTATTACTCACCCTCATGTCGTTCCACACACGTAAGACCTTCGTTCATCTTCAGAACACAAATTAAGATATTTTTGATAAAATCCAATGGCTCGTGAGGCCTGCATTGAGAGCAAGTTAATTTAGACCTTCAAATGCCCAGAAAGGTAACTGTTACTAAAAACATATTTAAAACAGTTCATGTGATTACAATGGTTCAACCTTAATGTTACGAAGCGAAGAGAATACTTGTGCGCCAAAAAAACAAAACAACGACTTTATACAACAATATCTAGCACTCGTCACTGAACTAAA
The DNA here is from genome assembly GCF_018812025.1 of Megalobrama amblycephala. NCBI lineage: Eukaryota > Metazoa > Chordata > Actinopteri > Cypriniformes > Xenocyprididae > Megalobrama > Megalobrama amblycephala. The sequence goes on along the minus strand of NC_063061.1, from coordinate 30,843,502 downwards.
CACTGCTTCATGAAGCTTCGAAGCTTTACGAATCTTTTGTTTCGAATCAGTCGTTCAGACAGAGCGTGTATCAAACTGCCAAAGTCACTTGTACCATTGAAATCTTGAAACACTTATGATGCAATGAAGCCTTGTTTACTGAAATCACGTGACTTTGGCAGTTTGGGATCGTATGATACATGCTCGTTATTTAGTCTTTTTGGTGCACAAAAAGTATTCTCGTCACTTCATAACATTACGGTTGAACCAATGTAGTCACATGAACTGTTTTAAATATGTTTTTAGTAACAGTTACCTTTCTGGCCATTTGAAAGTCTAAGTTAACTTGCTCTCAGTGCAGGCCTCACAAGCCATTGGATTTTATCAAAAATATCTTAACTTGTGTTCCGAAGATAAACAAAGGTCTTATGGGTGTTGAACGACATGAGGGTGATTAATTAATGACAGAATTTTAATTTTGGGGTGAATTAACCCTAAAACTGAGTTTCTTTGAGTGAGCTGGGCACATTTGTTGCGATTTTTCATCGAGAGGCTGTGCGAGTCTCAACAGCGCAACCTTCTTACCGTCAGTACATTATATATTATACTATTTTTCACTATCAGTCGCCATTTACACTAAATGAATCCAGAACAATTCTCATGTTTTTGGTGATTCCCTAGTTATATTTTGTTATTGGCGTTTTTATCAGGCTGCTTGTCCAGTCGGGCAAGTACAATTCTCTTTCACTTTCTCCTTCAAAAAATCCACTTGTCCTGGACAAGCATTAATGTCGAGCCCTGCAGTTATTTTAAGTTAATATTATTTCAGAATATTACTCTTTTTAATGTTTTTTTTTTTTTTTTCAAATAAATGCAGCCTTGATGAGCAGAAAGAATTTCTTTCAAAAGCATTTTAAAAATATTACTGAACTTTTGAATGGTAATGTATTGTGTATATATATATATATATATATTTTTTTTTTTTTACATGAATGTGAATAAATGAAATTATTTGAAACATATGACTTCTAATTTATTCTTTCAACAAGTGAACTTGTTTTGTGTGTGTTGTGGCAAATGCAAAGTAGAACCAAACTAATCTTGTTGTTTGTTAAAGCCAAAGGTATGTTCTTGCACATCTGTGCATTGTTCACAGTATGCCCACTCTTTTCCCAGTGTACCCACAGTATACCCACACTTTGCCCACAGTGTGGGCTTGCTGTGGGCCCACAAATGACCCCAACAGGGGCACACTCTGCTTAGTGTGGGCCAGCCCATAGTCAGCCCACACTTTGGGCTGTCCCACTGGCGCCCCACCTGGGTCCCATAGTGCGGGACCCACATGTGCCCCGCATTTCACGCCGGTATCTGGGCCCACAGTGGGCTGCCCACAATGGCCCCACACGGGCCCCTAAGGGGCTTGCTGTGGGCCCACTTCTGGCCCCAACAGGGGCCCACTCTGCATAGTGTGGGCCGGCCCACAGTCAGCCCACACTTTGGGCTGTCCCACTGGGGCCCCACCTGGGTCCCATAGTGCGGGACCCACACGTGCCCCGCATTTCACGCCGGTATCTCGGCCCACAGTGGGCTGCCCGCAATGGCCCCACACGGGCCCCAAAGAAGCATGTTTGCTGGGTAAGTGCAGATAGTCTTGGCAGAAATGCATATTATGTTCCTTATTGTCTTCTGTAAACAACATTGAAGGGGTTATTTTCCTCATTTAGATTATATAGATATATATATTAGCCTATATAGACCCATACAAAATTACTCAACTTAAAAGTTAACTATTAGCAGCTTTTAATAAAAAAAAAACGACACAAACCGTCTTTGACAATACTACTGACCTCAGACCAAAACACGGCAAGTTAAGTAAGTTAAGCCTTATACCAGCAATGAATCACAAAGGAGAGTATGGAGGAAACTGATCATGTATGTTCATGTAACAACTCACAACTCCTTTATTATTTTGGATTGGCAACCACGTAAACACATCGTAATGCATAGCCTAAGCTACATTTAAAAGCATCAAAATAGACCCGCTGTTAAATGTTAAACACAGTACAACTAACGTTACACAAATGTGCCGCCTTGCCTTCAAGTGTTTCATTAGTAGGTACCGATAGTGTAGGAAAACCGTGACGTTTTCTACTACGTAATTACGCGCATGCGTGAAACGGATCATGCAGGTGGAAAGGATCGTGTACCCACAGGCTGTATGACTGTAATGACACTCGAGATTGAGCGAGTGAACTGCTGTAGAGGCGGCGCCACGCTTGGTGCATCATGGACAGTTATATAGTGTTAGGGGAGGGGCTCGGGGGACGATGTGCGTCATCAGACCCCCGTTATAGCTCCGCCCAAAAAATCCTGACTTGGTGAAAAACTGTTTAACGCTCTAACTTCACAATTAAGCATTACACAATTCACAGTCTTTGTAATGTGTTTCAGCAATATATTTGTAACATTTATAAAGTGTTTCGAAAGAATTCTCAGACTTGACTTCCCAGCTAACACACGACGTAACAGTTACGTAATGTATTCGTACTTTTTGGTAATGTCATGACTTACTAACTGACAATGTAACTACGACGTCGCATGCCAGTAATTTCATTACCTTCAGATTACCATCTCACAACGTCGTCAGTACGTTATCCTAACGTTATAAGATTACCAAGAACGTTCCAGATACGTCCTCTATTCATATTGGTAATTCCATGACTTAGTAACGTAACTACAACGTTGTATGCCCGTAATAATATTACCATCAAATTACCATATCACAACGTCGTCAGACGTTCTCCTAACGTTATAAGAAAACCAAAGACGTTCCAGATACGTCCTCTATTCGTAATATAATGGTCATTCCATGACTTACTGGCAACGTAACAGCAACGTCATGTGCTCGTAATTTCATTACCATCATTTACACATTCTTTATATGTTATTATTACCAGAATTTGCAAAATAAAACGTGTAATTAAATGTCAGACACAAGACTGAAATGTCCCTTAAGAAAAAAAATGTTTCTTTTCACCAAATCAGAGTATGGATGACTGCTTTTTATATATAGTGACGTGACATACAGCGCGCGCCTCCACAAATGGAGTGCGCGCGTGCCCACAGTATGTTGATAAGAGTGTAAAGTTAATTTTTCTGAGAGAAGAATTTATTTTTCCGAGGTGACAACGAATAAATGGCTTTTATAAAAATGTATAAAGTTAACTTTGGAAAGACGCAAAACCTTTTTTTATTGTTATGTTTACGTTAGTGCAGGTGGCCGTTAGAGTTGCCATGGCAACCGGGAAAACATTCAAGCCGCTGGAGAGGACAGCGTAGACGTTTCTCCGTGTTTCTCGTCAGTTTTATAGCAATAAAGTTCAACAACTGCGTCAGATTGGTTAAGTAACATTACCCACAGTCTACTTTAAGTACTTTTGTTAATATTTTTACCTCTGTGATTTCCTTGATCGTCTGAAATATATGTTAGTAAAATGGTACGTTAGCATAGCATATGTTTTTAATGATACTGAGAGCAAAACGTCTTGAATGCTTTTATTTTATGTTTCCCTGTAGGCTATATGTTTTTATTTATAGTTTGAGTGTATTTTATTATTTTTATTTGGAGTTTTGTTCATGTTCTGTGTGTTTTTCAAAATAAATGAATTGAATTCATTTCGAGTCAGCATTCATCGTTCACAGCTGTTGGAATAGCCTTTACATTGGTTTGGGCAAATGAGGACATAAATTAGGTTAAACTACTGCATGTCCGCCCATAGAAAAATAAATAAATATAAGAATTACCAACTGATGACCAACACACAACTATTGATACACAAAGTTGCCACGACGTCGCAGTTACTAACTGGCAACGTCACAAAGTTACGTTGTGGCGATGTATAGGCACCTTTCACTTTTCCGGTTGCCACGACGTAACTAGTTACGTCGTCACGACGAAAGTTTGGTCACCAAATTACGTTGCAGTTACGTAACAGTCACGTATTTTGGTTACAGGGACTTTAAAGCAACAACTAAGGGGCCATTCACACAGAACGCGTCTTTGCGTCTAAAAGACGCGCTTTTGAGATGTGATGCAATAACGACAATAACAGAAATAATAGAAATAGACAAACACCAGAATTGACAGATACAAGTTTTGACATGGAAAAATAGAAAATAAGATAATAATGAGCGCCTCCTCTGCCATGTTTCCGTCATATAAAACAGTTGTCATGCCAACTTGCTACTGTAAACAGAAGCTTGCAACGCTTGCCCCGCCTCCGGGTTCTTCTGATTGGTCCACTGTTTGGGAACTGACATTGATGAGCGGCGCTGCGTGTAAAAGTTGAAATTCTTTTAACTTAACAAGGCGTCTTAAAAACGCGGCGCTCATGTGCAAGGCGCTGCAAAAGACGTGAGACGCGAGCGTAACGGTCATGCACGTCCATCAAGCGTGTGTTTACATAGAAAAACAATGGGAAAGTAGCGCATTGGAATAGAAAAACGCGTTCTGTGTGAACGGCCCCTAACTCTGGTCTCTCTCTCTCATTTACTGTTAACGATAGTTAAATTCATTATATTTCATACTAAACTGTAATTTAAATGTTTTAATGTCCAAATTATTTGTTTCAATTGATTATTTTATTAATTTTTAAACTATTTTTTTTTTTCATAGAAAAGTTTACTCGTGTATCACTTACCTGAAATACTCACCTGAGTTGTTTACTCAAGATAGTTACCTGAATTCAGCCAGTCGTGTGTAAGAATTAGGGCATTTCTATACATTTGGTTAAGGCTGCTATCATTATTCATTTGTGATTTAAATATTTGTTCAGTATTCTTTATTTCAACATATGATTCAAAGTGTCTTACTGACTCAAATACAAATATGAAGAGATGGGAGAAACGGGAAGAAATGGGAAGTGATTTACAACAGTCAGTAAAAGAATTTATACAGTATTGAGAGAGACTGAGGTTAAATGTAATTGATTGTTAGAGAAATATAAATAGTAAAACAGGAGAAAATATGTTTAGAGGTTAAAATTAAATAAAGACAAAAATACCTGGAAAGGAAAATGGAAAATGCTGATGAAAGTGGGACAAGTAAGTTCCAAACAGACGTTTAACTTACAAAAAAATTTAGTCAGATAGTTGCAGAGCGTCAATTTCAAAGCGTTTGAAATGAGATTTAAAATAGTTTAATATAATGGAAAAATAAGGATAAGAGAAGTTAGAAAATCAAACAAGTCTAAAAGACTGGGAAAAAGATGAGTCTTGGAGCACAGAAAAACAGAGATAAACCAGAGACACTGAGATTCACAATAAACCCATTAGACACTAGGAGTTTGAAACTTAGTCAAAACAAAATAAAGAACAGAAAAGTAGAGTACCTCAGGGATGACGCATTTTTGTAGGCAAAACCCGGAAGCCAGTCTAAAAAAGTCTAAAGCCA